>NC_057704.1:821307-863807 GCF_014466175.1 Vespula pensylvanica
CATTCAAATACCATCGGTATAATAGAACCAATTTTGCAAAAATTTTTTTCGTTGTACATAGGTAAAAGGTAATGTTATTTGTTTTTTCTTTATAAAGTATCATTGCATTCACTTGTACCAACATCGATAAAACGACGTCTATTAGCAAACAAATTTTTTTATTTTCGCAGGAAAGAAAATCCCATTTCGATACGTCTTTCTTCCTTTCTCTCTGTCATTTTTTTTTCTCAAGAAACGAGCAGAACTTATACTCAGTCGATCGGTTGCATAAAGGTTTCCATCTGACTTAGGGAGAAAGAGAAAAGAGAGATCCTCGATAGCTTACAAATTTCTCAGCTTCGTAGATGGAATCCTTCAGGATAGTAGGTAATAAGAGAGCGAGCGAGAGAGAAAAAGAGAGAGGGAGAGTGTAAAAAAGAGAAAGAGAGAAGCATCGAAAGATCGAAGCCCAACTACGAGCTGCGGTTTTCCTATCGGCGATCGACGATCGAGTAGCTCCAGTCACATCGCTTTTCCTATAAAATTTACGAGTCTCTAGAAGAAGTAGACCTTTTCTATGATGGCACTACGAGGATATCTCGATGACCGAGGAATACGATTTTCAAGGATTTTGCGAAAACTACTATATATATATATATATATATATATATATATATATATATATATATATATATATAGTTATATCTTATACGTATACATGGTGGCTCGTTTTCCATTTTCACCGAAAAATTTACCATCCCTTGATAACGAGAGAAATAGGGAAAGAGAGAGAGAGAGAGAGAGAGAGAGAATATGGTAGACAAGAAGAACGTCGTCGTCAAGCATCGCTCGTCTCTTCGAATTCCATTTTCAATATCTTCACGACAGATGGTCGATCGTTTCGCAGGGTTGCTCGCGTTCCTTCGATCGACGTTGCTCAAGTGATCGTCACTTCGCGACGTTATCGTCGGTGCTTCTGATTTCCTCTTCAACTCTCTCTCTCTCTTTCTCTCCTCTCCTTCGCCATTTACCGGTGCATCCATTTTCAAAGCAACGATGCCGCTCGCATCTCTTTTCTCGTAGCAATAAAAGCAAGAGAGATCTATATGTATGTCTCTGTCTCTCTATCTCTATTTCTCTATCTCTCTCTTCCTCTCTCTCTCTCTCTCTCTCTCTCTCTCTCTCTCTCTCTCTCTCTCTCAGCATTTCTTTTTATATCCTTTTCTCTTCTCCCATGTACGATTTTCTTCGCAACTCTCTTTGATTTTACATTTGACGTTGAAGTAAAAAGATTTTGATGTTTGTTATCAAACATTTGATATACAAACATATTCCAAACATGATTGAAATCCTTCCTCGACATTAATTTCATTCTATAATGTACCTCCTTTAAAAAGTAGAAAGATACCACCGAGAATATAAATAAGACAGTCAGCACGTTTCACTTACAGTATACATTAAGCCAACCGATTACACCGCATTCACGAGAATTTTATTACACGTAAAACAGGATGATCGTTTAATTTTCATCCCACTCCGATTATTCGTTTCACGTAGTCGCGGCGAACTTACTTCTCGACCGGCAACAAACAATTATTACTCTTTCGTACTTGCGTTCCCTATCACTCTTTCTCTCTCCCTCTCCCTCTCTCTCTCTCTCTCTCTTTCTCTGTCTTAATTTTCTCACGAATATCGTCTATCCTGTTTCTTCTCTTTTATGCTTGGTAGCTACGAGAGAACAGCTGTAACGGAAAAGAGAGCAAGACAGTAGAGTGGAAGAAAAGGCGAGGGTGAAAAGGGACGTGCAATTCCGCGAGGCATACTTTTGCAGTTGAAGCGAATGCTGGAAATAATCGCGACAATCCTCCACTTCAAGGAGAGGCAATAACGATGCCTCGTAGAATCCTACTCGTAAGAGTGTTCGTAGTTGTTTCTCGGAGATCCCGTTCGTCGCGAATAAGGGAAACGAAGGAAGGGACCGGCCAATGAAAAGGGTGCTTGAGGGATGAACAAAAAAAAAACGAAGTAAGAAAAAGAAAAAAAAAAGAAAAGATAAGAAAAGAAAGCTGTGGAATTTCGTGGTACGTTTTTAAGACTCGAATCGCGCGTTCCGTCGTTCTTTTCTACATGGAATTCGACGAATCTTAGAAAACGGGAAACAATGGAAAAGAAAAAGAGAGAGAGAGAGAGAGAGAGAAAGGAAAAGGAAAGAATGCACGAAACGATATATGGAAATGTGATTAAAAGAAAGAAAGAAAGAAAGAAAAAAAGTGCGAAAGAGAAAACGATATTAAACTTATTCTATTCGTTTATACGAAAAGCTGCTATTTATCGAATCAGTATTTTAAATAAATCGTCAATATATCGTATTGACACTTCATTATTTATACTGACCAAAATGTTCGTACATATCGACCACTTATTTTACAAAATGTTTGCTATTAATTAATAAAGGTACCAACCATGTGAATAGAAGTGTATAAAAAAAACATGATTCTAGTCTCGTAAATAAAATCGACTTTCGTATCGTTGAAATCAAAAAATACATTTTATAATTTTCAAAAGAAAGAGAATACATTTTTTATTCGTACGAATACTTACGCAATCGATGTAATTGATTGAAAAGAAACAAAAAAAATCGATCGTTTGAAAATTTAGCGAAAATGTTCTCTCGAAAAGTGCATGTGTACTTCCAAATAAAATCCATTTTTTATTAATCTTATCAATAATAAAATCTCAATGATGGTAACCCGAAGGATTTTTTTATTTTATTTTTTCTTCCGTTAAATGCTACACGCACAACTGACTGTAAAAGAAAGAAAGAAAAAAGAATAAAAGAAACGAAGAGAGATTCAAGAAGGATTCACGGATGTAAGCCGCTCACGGAAAACGATTTTAATACAAGCGTCGTACCCTTAAATAAGGTCTCCTTGCGTGTGAAGCAATCCCAGTTCTTTATCTCTCTCTCTCTCTCTTTCTCTCGTCACTATTCGTCGCGGGAAAATTCGAATCGCTTTTCCTGTAGATCGAGAACGTCTCGGAAAAATAACAATCGAAGTACCGTACTCAATAGGAAAAGGCTAAGACGTATACACACGTATACGTAAAACCATACAGACATAGGCAAATACGTATAGACATCTTGTATGTCTTTCCGAGAGTGTGTTACGAAAACAGAATAGCATTCGAGTCGCAGCCTCTTACGAACAGATTATGCTAACGAGACAATCCCCGCTTGGTACAGTCACTCATGGCACAAACCGCCATAATTTCTTTTATTTTTCTTCAAGGAGATCCTCTCCTCCTTCGTAGCTCAGCTTCCAAAGTTTCTTCGATGAGACAACGGTGCTATAACGGAATTTCAGTTGTTTCTGGCACGAAAGAAAAGTTAAAAATAAGATAACAGATACTCAAAGCTCGAAAAAGAATCACCGGCTTTATATCTTTCATTATTTTTCATTGCAAACATTTCTACGGTATCCATATATCAATCGATTTCATTATATTTTAAAAACAATTATATTGGACGTAGAAAACATACGAGGAGAGATCTATGTTCTCACTTTCTACGTATTGCGCTATATTGAACTAAGCCATATAAAGCTAAGCATTCTTGCGACTGAGCTCCTTCATATAATGATAATGACTATAAAATTAATCGCGAACTAGCAGGAATATTCTCAATGTATTATGAACATAATCCTCTTGAAACGAACGTGTGCTCCATATCTACTATAATATATACTGATTTCGTATCGACAGATACACGTGGTAAAATCACTCACAGTCTCGATGAGAAGGAGAAGATGAAAAGAGAGAGAGAGAGAGAGAGAGAGAGAGAGAGAGAGAGAGAGAGAGAGAGAGAGAGAGGAATAGATCGAAATAGGGTAGTCCGCATCTCAACTCTAACTTCTATCTACCGTCGGATTCTCCGTTTAAGCCAAAATCAATAGGCGCGTGCTCCGATCTGATAAGTATACTGAAGAGAAATCCCTCTCTCTCTCTCTCTCTCTCTCTCTCTCTCTCTCTCTCTCTCTCTCCCTCTCCTGTCGCTTCTTAACCTCTTTCTCCTTCTCCTTCTCCTTCTCTTGCGCTCATTTACTCGCTTATTCTACCTCCTTCAAAGGAGAATCCTCCTAGCTTAGACACACTATAAAGATATACGTTTATATAGATGTCTCTATATGTATATATACGTACATATATACACAAATATTTATATATATAAATATATACATAAAATTACATTTTATACCTATCTACTTGCTAGATATAAATATATATTTATACGCAATTGCATTCATATACCTTTCTACTTGCGAATATATGTATCTATCTACACGTATAGGTAGCAACTCCTAAATCCACGAGTTCTATGGTGCTTTTCTGAGAGCGATAGTTGCTTCTACGGTTCCACGTCGATCGTAGAAAGTTCCACGAAGGTTCTCGAATCTTTGATAAATATATACAATATATATATATATATATATATATATATATATCCTTCCCTCTCTCTCTCTCTCTCTCTCTCTCTCTCTCTCTCTCTCTCTGACTCTATGTACTTTTAGTATTATCAGGTATTTAACCCTTCCGCGAGTAATGGATTCTACCAGCGCGCGTCGGAGAAGTCAGTTTGTTCCGTAGAACATTCAACGAAAGTTAATTACTAGTAAAATAAATGATCACAAGTTCATCGAAATGAACGTTTATATGTTTATAATCGAATGGAAGGAAAAAAAATAATAGAAAAAAAGTACAATAATTTTTCGCTCTTTCTTTTTTATTCGAACTAATTAAATAATCTCCATTTTTAATATCGAACCTTTTAATAATTTGTGGAGATTTTAAATCAAGTTGAATATGAAAAAAAAAAAAAGGAAAACAAAACGAATTCTCATGTTCGAAAAAATTGAGTCGAATATTCGATCTGATTATTAGACTATTTTAATTAACTTATTCAAGAATAATTGGTTAAAATCGAATTCTCTCGTAGTTCACCGTAGAATTTCACCCTCCAATTGCTATCAACGTATTTCGCCCTTTTTCTCTTTTCTGTGAAAGTTAACCTTTTAAAGCCCGAACCCCTTTTCTTTTATCGAGCCCTATTTCTTTTGTTTTTGACCTCGACGATAAAGCAGCAATAGAATGAGGTTTCAAACGTTTCTTGAAGCATCCCTCGTTGAGCTTCAACGGGCAATGAAGTCAAGGAAGCGAAGATAAACGTACTCTTTCAACGAAGGTTCTTCGATTTTTAGTCCGCAACCAGTTCAAACATATGTACATTTATATATATATATATATATATATATATATATATATATATATCTTCTTTATTTATTCCGTGTAATAAAAAATTAACACTTCAAATATATAAATAATAAATCGATCTTATACAGAATAATTTTATCGCCGATTTCACTTTTCTTTTTTATTTTTTTTTCCTTTCAAATCGTCTCTCTTTTTTTATATCTTAAAATTCTTTCCGAGAAGAATTAATTTTCATAATTCTAAAACAATGCCACGTACCTTTCCGCGCGTACTTACCGATATAACTTCTCGATTAAATTTCCTGACCGGTTTCAATAGCATCGGTTGTTATAATAGCTAATCTGCGAGGTAGAGAGTCTCCTTAAACCTCGAGATGTTTGAGGTAGTACGCGCTGCTAGAATCTACGTCTATTCTATAATCAAGCATAGTTTCCAATACACTGGCTAACGTAACTAGCCTAACTATTCCATTCAATATCGCGTGCTTTTCTATCGGGATATGTTCTATGGTACGAGATCGCTATGAGAAAAGAATAATTTCGTGTGAATCTCTTCTCAAAGTTGTACGTTTTATCTCTCGAGCAGATTAACGAATATCAGAAATGAAATACCATGGAAGCTTCTTCTCGACTTTATTTTCACGAATACGTTCTCGTACTTACTTTCAACTCCAAACGAATTCACGCTTATGACCTTTCTTTTTTTTTCCTTTTTTCTCTTTCTTTTTTCTCTTTTTTCTTTTTCCTTTCAAACGTCCGATGAGCGACGGAATAAAGAATTTAACGCAGAATTAGAATTCCTAAGCGAGAGAGAAAAGCGATCGTGCCTTCTCCCTCCTTTTCTACTTTCGAACTACCCACCCTTTCAACTACCCTTAACCTTTCGCTAGAGAACGAATCTCGATCGTAAAACCATGCCATGAAAATCGTGCTCCATTCGTGTTCCCTTCGCTCTTCGACTTTCATTCGTTCGTCCTCGAACGGCAGTGCGAATGCGAGACTGAAGAATTTTTCCATTTATCGCCTTTCTTGCATGAACGCATACGAGAATTTCGATAGGGCGGAATATGGGCGTCGAAACACAGCGCGCTTCCTTTTTCTTCACCTATCTCTATATTTCTCTATTTCTCTCTCACTCTTTCTATCGCATAGATACATACAAGAACTATGAGAAACGGTATAGAGAATATTACTTTCTTCGGGATTGAATATATCTAATCGATAACGCAGAGTGGTCGTTCATTCGCATAAATTCTAAGGTGAAATGTCGCAAACGAGAAACTTTTCGGAACGCAATCGTCGTCTTATCGTTATTACGATATTCTCTTATCTTATTACGATTTAAATTATTCTTTTAAAGAAACAAAAATCTTTTTCTTACGTGTGCTCCTCTCGAACCTCAGGCCGATGTTGACTCCTCTGGGATCCGTGTACGTGTGTGCTTTCTTTCCTATCGGAACTCGTCGCGACTTGTCGAATCCCCCACTCATGCGAAGGTCAAAAGCTATTGTAATATTTTCAATAGACAAAATCAAAACAATCGAACGTTAAACATTTCTTATTATGAATTGTTATTGTTATGGATGTATACATCGTGTTATTGTTTCTTACTAGTCAAGGGCTCGGAGTACTTGGAATTTACACGTCTTATAAATTAATGTTATCTAAGAATGAATGAGGATAAAGGTGAGCATAGAAGAGAATGAAAAACAGTCGGAAAGAGAGAGAGAGAAGGAGAGAGAGATTTGAACGGAGCGAGACAAATAAAATATACAACGTCGGAGTACAATGAACGTCGATAAACAGAATGACTGTGTCGAGGAACGACACGTTCTAAAGTAGGTCGCAGTTGGACTGTGACGATCGTTCGGCTCTTAAGCATTTTGACTTTATTATCCGTCTGTTTTATATATATATATATATATATATATATATATATATAATATTTCTTTGCGATATATATTTATTTTATATATTTATTTCTTTCGATTAAACCAGGAATTATTTAACTCTGAATTTCCTCCACGACGATATTCCATTTTACAATACCTAATATACAAATCAGACAAAGAACATTAATTATTATCGCATTGCAAGAAAGTTCATCTCAACGTTTGAAAGCTTTTAATCAAACTCCAAGGAAAGCAAGAAACTGACCAGACTAACTTTGTATTAATATCTTAGGTCAAATTACCCCGGAAGTTGTACCAGAGTTCCTAGCCCCTTTGGAAAATCACACGGTAATCCAGGGTCGTGACGTGTCGTTCACTTGCGTCGTGAATCACTTACAATCGTACAGGGTAAACAAACTTAACGTATTTCTCAATATACATAAATACCTACATATGTATGCCAATTCGTAAAACGAATTCGTCTTACATAGATTGATCTACTTTTATCAAATTTTATAAATATTTACGAAAAAAAAATTCTTCGAAGATTACTCGACGATAAAGTCTATTTAATTCGATTGAATTAACACCACGTAATAATTTTTTATGAAACACGATTAAACTTAATCATTTATTATTCATTCATAAAAATGTTTTTTAATGATTTAACGTTCGCAGGTAGCCTGGATTAAATCGGATTCTAGGGCGATCTTAGCGATACATACACGTATGGTTACACACAACCCACGGCTATCTGTCACTCATAATGGACATAACACGTGGAAGCTGCACATATCGAACGTTCAGAAGAATGATTCCGGTAGCTACATGTGTCAAGTCAATACCGATCCAATGCGAAGTCAGGTAAATTCACCTACGATATGAGAATATATTTAATTAATATTTATTCGATCGATATACTCATTTCAACACATCCAAATATCTTTAAAAGGCGTTCGTTTCATTTTTTCTATCATTATTTCTAGAAAAATATTTTTCACGATCTTTCCAATTTCTTCATTACGAGCGTAAATATTAAATATATATGCACTTTTTAAAGTAGCAAAAAAAAAAGAAAAAGAGAAGATAGATCATCGCTAAAAGTTACAACGCACGCTGATATTGTCACTGTTCTCAAATTTCACGAGGAAGCCTGTATCGTAACTTTTTAATATCCGCCTTCCTTTACTTCGCCATTATTTTTTCTTATAACCGTTCGTCGAATGTTCGTTACAGCAGGCACGTTATGCCGAGTGAAAGAAAAGGAAATACGAAACTTTTACGGTCGAGGAACAATAAAGGAAATAAGTGGCCGAAAGGGTGTACCCTTAAGGATAAAACTTTAAGCGAGTACAATAATTATGTAGATTACAAAAGATATATATATATATATGTATAATATACAGTTTTGTATAAGAAATATCATCCTACAATTTTTAAAAGACCTTTAGCTATTTACAAAAAATAGGTAATGATAGACGATAAAAAATAAGTAAAAAAAGAAGAAAAGAAAAAGAATGATCTGTCCACTTTATCCTAATTTCTAACATTCATTTTATATTCTCGTTTCTAAAATATATTTGCTGTTAAAAATAAAATAATAAAGAAAGAAGTATCGCGGATGAAAAAGTTCTCGAAAGAATTGTCAAACATTCTAGCACTTGTCTTCGTCCTCGAATTTGCCTGATTTGGCATTTTTTAATATGGCTTCCCACAACGCGAAGGATCCATTGATCTATAAGGCAAGCCAGCGTACATAGAACCCTAAACTCTCTTTCTCTCTCTCTCTCTCTCTCTCTCTCTCTCTCTCTCTCTCTCTCTCTCTCTCTCTCTCTTCTAGAATATAAGTGGATCGAATTGGAATTTTATTAAGTGTATGCGTCGGCTTTCGTCTCACCATCGGCCAAGTCGGCTTTTAAGAGACTTTTAGAAGCAGGAGCAAGGGGGAATCGAGAACCCTCGACTAGCGACGTACGACTACGCGGAAGCTACATTATATGAAAGGGCTGGTGAGACGTAGGAAGGGTGTTAAATGGTTTCCCGTTGACTCCTTCCTTTCTTCTCTCAAATTATCCGCGCGTCGATGCCCGTTATACCCCAATATAACTAACAACCAAGCCGCCAAATTTCTTTCACCTCCCATCTAATTCCTATCTACACGCGTAAAAAATAGAAATATTTTCTTATATAATAAAAAAGAGCAGATCGAATTTCTAACGAAACATTAACAAACTTATCTACTGGTATCCGTCGTTTTTATTTCTCTCTAATAAAAAGTCGTGTAAATTGTTGACGCGACATTAAATAAGAGAATTAAAAATTATGAAATGAAATAAAAAAACGAACGAATAGAAAAATAAACAAGAATGTTGCTTGTACTGCAAGTTCGTTTAAAGAGACGAACAAATATTTGCGATGACACTCTTTTGGCCGCGAGCGTAAAAGTTGGCAGTAGCTTTTACGAGTCTGGAAACGTATACATATGTGTAAGAACGAGGAGAAATAGAGAGAGAGAGAGAGAGAGAGAGAGAGAGAGAGAGAGAGAAAGGTGGACGATTTAGTGGTCGTAGGGCGGTACACACGTGTTCTACGGAATTCAATGCGACCGCTAAAGGAGGAAACCTTCCGATGCAATATACGACCACGCTACAGCGAGATAAAGGGCTTGTAAGAGACCTCGTTGTAGTTTACTATAAAAACGAGAGACGGAAAGGAGAAAGAGATGAGGACGAGTAAAAAAGAAACCTGGTGAAACAAACAAATAAAAAAGAAAGATAAAAAAAGAAAAAGAAAAAATAATCTAAAGGGTAAGAGAAAGAGAAACAAAGTCTGTTATTGGAGAAACTAAAAAGAAAGAGAGAGAGAGAGAGAGAGAGAGAGAGAGGGATATCATCGAGGATTCGAGAAATTCGCTCGGCTGACCGCGATTAAACGAACTCGATGAGGGAGAGGTGAAGTGGCGGGACAGAAAAATTTTGCAGATTTACGCAACGCGCTTTACGCTTGACTTGTCATCGTTCGCGTTTCATTGAAATTGCTACGATTTCAATTTTCACTCGACAAAGTGAAATAATAAGGAAAAGAGAGAGAGGGCGAAAGAAGAGGATAAGAAATGTCGAGATACGAAAAACAAATTATTCTTTTGAAAGATATAAAAAATAAATTGTATATTTAGAAGATTTAATTTTTAATCAATAATTAATACTTTGATTTCTTCTTGAGTTTTTCCGTAAGAAAATACAACGAATTCATTCACTTATAATATCGATAAGATTGTGAATGAACTCGATGCATGTATCTTGACATTTCAATTGACATTTCTATTTTAGATGGGCTACATGGAAGTAGTGATACCACCGGATATAATGGACGACGAATCAGCGAACGGTTTGGTGACACAGGAGGGTGGTAATTTGAGGCTTAGATGTATTGCAACGGGTCTTCCAAAACCAACAGTCAATTGGAAACGAGAAGATGGAAGGAAGATCGTACTTCGTGAAGATGGAAAGAAGCAGAGTACGTTGCGAATACATTTGCGAAAATTAATTCTTCGTTAGTTTCAAAGTGGTCGCTTTATAATACTTTCCTTATTTTTTTCTTCTTTTTGTGGCTAATTTCTAAAATACATGCTTGAAAAAAGAGTTGATCACGTCGTTAACGGTAGAAAATATTTAATTAATTATTTAATTAATCGATCTCGCAATGAAGTTAGCACTGATATTGTTTATTAATATTCTCGATAATTAATACGTTTATCGCGTATTAATTCCCATGTTTCTTAAACTTTGTTAAACATTTAACCAAAGAATAATTATTATTCTCAAAATCGTATTATCATCGAATTTTCAACGCAACAGACCATAGAGCTAAGATTTTTCAGGAAAAACTCAGGAAGCCAAGAAGAAGAAAGTTATTTTTCATTTCGAATACCCCGAACGTAGTAACCTTAGGTAACTTCTGCCTGGAGGAATTTACGGGAAGGCGTCCACCGTAAAACAATAGCGAAGCATCCGCGCACGGCCTCGCTTCCGGCTTCCCGGACACTTCCGCGCTTTCTTGTCTCTTGAAAGTCACTCGAATTTAGAGGAGCGTAGTACTTGGTGTCGCTCGTGATATTTCAGATTTCTAGAATGCTTCTAGAGACTTCGTTGCTTTCAAGCTTCCCCTTCTTTAACTCTAAAAGAGTAATGCGAAGTGAAATTTAGAAAAAAGATTACCCCGGAACGAGCTTTCGTATTTCATTGTGTTCTCGTTGAAACGAAAGTAAAGAAATATCACGTAAAGTAAAAACAAGTAAAAAAATAAAAAAGAAAAGAAAAATACAAAACGATCGATTTATTTTTATCAAATAAATCGACGTTATAAAACGATTAATCCTTGGAATATCGATTGTTAAAAAAAGAGATCAAGACTTAAAGATTAATTATTACAAATAAAATGACGAGAATAAAGCATATGTATATATTAAAGTTTTCTTTGTCTCTCTCTTTGATTCACTTTGGTCTTCTCTTTCTCTTTGCAGTTCTCGACACTTACGAAGGAGAAACTCTAGAGCTTACGGGAATTTTGCGACAAGAGATGGGGACGTATCTCTGTATAGCCAGTAGTAGTGTGCCACCAAGGGTCAGCAAACGTTACACCGTTTCTGTTCACTGTAGGTATCGCAGCCTGTGCAAACCGCCCATACTACCACCATCACCTACTTGTCCCACCTGTTAATTAGACGAGCTTCCCTTAACCGTGCATAAATTATTACCACGGATGAGAAATCCCTCTTTTAAACAAAATCAAAATAATTTTATATTAGTTTATATCGTAATATATAGATATGACGTTTATATCGGGAATTTAATGCACATAATACATAATAAGAAATCGATAATTTTTTCAATCTAATAAAATCCTACAGAATATTTAATAATATGAATATATAATACAATATGATTTTTCAATGAAATTTATCAAAATGTCAATAGAGAAAATACGCGTTTCGAAAGCATGTCTCTCGTTTTTTTTTTCTCAACTTTTTAATAATACGATTATACATATATAAATATCTTTATGCGCGATGAAAGTCTTTGCAAAGCTTGAAAAAACAATTATCTTAAAGAAATATCGAATATAGGATATTAACAAAAATGTTTTAAAATCGTCAATGTCCAAACTTAAAATTATACGATACTCGAGTATTAATATCGATGAGAATTAAATGATGAGAATTCCACTTGTTAATCATTAATCAAACTGATTAAGTAACTAATTTAATCGTATTGTATGGTATACCATTGGTGTAATTAAAAGTTTAAGTGTTCATTTGCGATTGATAATTAAATATTTCAAATGTAATCGTTAATTTAATTATTATCAAACGCTTTTCATAATATCCTCAACATTCCAATTTCGAATTTCGAAACGCGAATCCTCGATTGAATTTAACGTAGTATTAAAGCAGCATACATCTCATGTGTGAAAAAGAAAAAGAACAAAAAAATAATGAAAAAAAGAAAAAAGGAGAAGTACATGTTCCTATGTGTAGGATAAAAATCGATCATCGCGGAACTACAGCAATAATTAAAGAAGCGAGGAGAAAATGGTGCCGTATCAATTCCATGACGCTTTAACGTTCCTCTATAATTTTTATTACGCCATTTAGTCGATTGTTCATACTTAAATACGAACAATAGACTTTTTAATTTTTTCTAAGTAAAATTTGTGTTTCGCTTTTCTTCCTTCATTTTTGGTTTTATTGTTTTTTGCTCTTATTTTCTCTCTTTCTTTTTTCTTCTCTGTTTTTCTCTCCTCTTCTCTCCCCTTCTCTTCTATTTTTTTTATTTATGAAACTCTTTCTTCTGATACAGTCGAACCACTGATCAGAATACCCAATCAATTGGTGGGCGCTCCAGTTGACAGCGATGTCGTACTACAGTGCTACGTCGAGGCTTCGCCGCAAGCTATGAACACCTGGTACAGGGACTCAGGTGAGAGAAATGCCTAGTAATTGTCAATGCCGTTGGGGTGTTTCAACAGGATGACAGATAAAGGAGGATATAAATAGCGAGAGAGAGAGATAGATAGATAGATAGAGAGAGAGAGAGAGAGAGAGAGAGAGAGAGAGAGAGAGGAAGAGAAGAGACGTTTTAACTCGACTAAATTTTCTTCATTAGTTTCGTCGTTCGGTATTATATTTGATATTATTAATTTATTCGTTTCTAAATCTTCTTTTATCTAACCTATGACATTATCAATTGTTGTCTTCTATAACGTTTATTTAACTTTAAATTATGTATAACGTAATTATTTTGATTGAAGGTTTCATTGAAATGGACGATGATTGTTTATATTCATAAGAATAAACACAGTATTGTAGCAGTGTTCTATCTATCTCTCTCTCTCTCTCTCTGCCAGTCTCTGTTTCTCATATATAAATATGTATATATATATATATATATATATATATATATATATATATAATAGATGCATATAGATAGTACGTAGTTATAAATACAGACGGAGAGAAAGAGACAAACAAGAACATAGACATATACTCTTACCTTCCCCTCTATCACGGCGTATTACACAGTACTTTCAACGACAAATCTACCTGCGGTATGACGTTACGCGCGCGAAATGAACGACGTGACGTATTCGGAAAGCTCTTGGCCAAATTAAAAGCGATGCAATATCACCGGTATAGGGGAAAAGCTGCCGCCGAACGACAAATACACGATGTCGGAGGAGCAGTTGAGCGATTACTCGTGGCAGATGAATCTCACTGTCAAATCTCTCAAAAAGGGTGACTTTGGTGGATACGTCTGTTCAACGGTGAACGCCCTTGGAAAGGCGGAAGGATGTGTTCGTCTCCAAGGTACGTCGATTCGATCGATCGATATACTTTGACAACTCTATCGATATATCATTTTCTTATAAATATAATTCTCAAGAAACAGTAACACGTAAGATTCTGCAAGAGACAATACGTTCTTCTCTTCTTTTTTCCTTACTTTTCTTTTTTTTTTTTTTCATAATGAAATAATTAAAAAATTAAGAGAAGAAACAGTGAAAATTTTTATAGACACGTAGTTTGTTTTTAAACATCGTTCGAAATCTACAGACGAACAAATCTCGTATAGTGTATTTTATAATTGTTCTGTTATTGAAATAACTTACTTATTCTATTCGTTATTAATTCATTGTATTTTGGTTTTTATTTAAGGTATTAAAAATGATCGATTTGATGGCAATTATTCGACTATTCGATTATTTTTTTCGTTTTTTTCCCGACAGAGTTGCAACTCGTCGATAAGACGACGCCGAGCATTTTGATGAAGAATACGGAGACTAGGCAACGAAAAAAGACGATTATGAAGGAAAAGAAAAAGACGAATGGCGGAAACACTAACAACAGACGAAAAGTCCACACGTTGGACGGTTATGATTCGGATTCGATAGGGAACGAAGATGACCTTGGAACAACGCAAATAATGGCTGGTAGTACTTTGCACGAAGGCAAAACCGATCGTCCCTTACCCCTTCCCTCTATCTCTCCGCCATGGATAAACGTTAACGCAGCGAGTTCTAGACAAGGTCCGATTGTTCGAGACATTATTTTTCTTCTCCTTCTTTTGTTAAGGTTGACGAACTTTTTTTAAAATGAAAAATCTCGTCAATTTGTACGAAGCCCATCGACGACGACGTGTGCTGTCCGTGTTGTGATCGAGATCAAAATGATTTTCTCTCCTATATCTATATATATATATATATATATATATATATATATATATTTTCTTTCTTTTTCATATCCCTTCTGATACTGATTATTCATATTCGTAAAATATATGAAATTTTCTTTTGCCTTGTTTTATTTACGATTTCATATATTACATTTTCAATTTAGATCATACGATTCTATTTTCATATATATTTTATTCTTTCTCCTTTGTACTTTTAAATCTTCCTTTCCGTATTTTTTATTATTTAAAAACATAGACGCGTTACGATAAAAGCTTTCCTTTTATATGTTCCGGTATTATTGCGGCAGTAATGAGATTAAAATGAAAACGCACCGTGCGTATGCGACAATCCTACGATATCAAATAGAAATTTTTCCATTCTGACGGAATACGAATAAATACGTGACTGTAAATACACGAACAATCCAAGTTCACGCTGATGAAATATCAGAGACGAAAGAAAGTTTAATTTATTATTAGAATGAGAAGAATTAATCTTCCTCGCACGGATTCTGACTGTCCTCGATTTATTATCGCATGATTTCCCTTGAAAAATTTTAACTTGTATATTTATTTGATTTTTGATATATTTATATCTTTTATTTCATTTATTACTTTTATTTTATTTAACTCTCGTTAAGCGATGATTTCGATTATCACATAGAAAAGATATACTCTATAAAATACGAAATAAGCAAAACGAGTACAAATCTAATTTTACAATTATTCTCTTATTTGTCGTTTAAGTTATAACACGTACACATACGTATTTGCCCACATACATACATATATCGGTAAAGTTTCTAAATGATCTAAATAATATCATCGAGAAAATATTTCCTACGAACAAATTTTCTACATTTTTTTATGAATTTATTTAACGATAGTTTTCATAAATCGCATCGGCTCTTTCGCAAATTAGCATTCGATAGTTGCGTCGTTATAGATGTATAAATCATATTTCTTTGATAAGCTAATAATTAATAAAAATGGAAAGAGAAAAAAGGAAAAGAAAAGAGTGAAAGGAAAAGAAAAAATAGAGAGAAAGAGAGAAAGAGAATGAAGAGTACAATACGGTGAAACTATCGATACCGTACGAAAAAAGAAATAAAAATAAAAATAAAATAAACAGAAAAAAAAGAACAAGGTCTTCCTTCTAATCGATGTAATAAACACGAGGACGTAAATTTTTAGGTCCATTGAAAAAAAAAATAAATAAAAAATAAAAAAAAAAAAAGAGCGAACATAAAGTAATTATGGTGCGACCAAAAACGAAAGGATTCTTTCGATAAAAAATTCTGTAAATACGAAACTGTGAATGTATGTGAGTAGATTAACTTGGCTCTCGCGTGCCAGATATTAGTAGACCTATTTAGATAAACGGAATTATTTAAAATTGTAGATAACTTTCAGATGATAAGTGACAGATATGTCGCAATTAATGTAAAATCCGATTGGTAATAAAATTCGGACGAAAGAGGTATCGACGAAAGAATGAAACCGAAAGAGAAATGATTTGGCCATTTACAATACTATCGAATTATTTACGCTTTTTTCTTTTTCTTTTTATCTAGATCGCAAAAAAATTATAAATGACAGGTGCAATGTATTTCTCTTTTTTCTACGAGTTCTTAAAATCGTCAGCATTAATTACCATTATTATTATTATTATCGTTCATCATATTTCAATGTCTTACGAACAATATCACATAATCGATAGAGATAATGTAGTCCGATGTTTATTCATAATTATATAATTTTTATAACAATATTTCGTATATGAACGAAAGTATACAGTAACCGTCTACATTATGTCATAACATTGTGTCGTCTTCCATAATATTTTTTTAAAAAGGCCTCTATTGTAACGAGAAGATGAAAAAAGGAAAAAAAATAAAGAAGAAGAAGAAGAAAGAAGCAAGTGAAAAAGAACGTTGGTAACGATCGAGAAAAAAGTATGACCGAACTTCGCAAAGTCGGTTCGTAAATTATTATTGATAGATAAACTGATCGAATTCTGATATTCTGTAGTCTCTGTGCGAAGAAGGAGAGGATACGACAATAAATAAAGTATGGTAGATTCCCATCTGAATGAGAATATTTGTTTAATAAACTCACTGGAATCTTCCTACGATAATGTAATAATGACAAAAGAAAAAGAAAAAAAAAAAAAAAGAAAGAAAGAAAGAAAAAACATGATAATGCGAGATCGTATTAATCAACTGATTATCGTCGATTGCTATCGAGATTTCAATTTATAATTTTATCTGCATTTATTGGCGGATTTAGCCTTCGAGTGGCCCGAGGCGTTACAAATTTTTGGATTCTCCATTAAAATAAATTAATTACGCACAATATATTTTCTCGTTTCAATTATTCGTGCAAATAATGAAATAAAAAATGCACTAGTGAAACATTCGATTATAATCAAAAATAATATCGAAATAAGAATTATATACTAGGGTCAATAGAGATGTTAAATTTATTATATAATATAAATTTATATTGCGTCTTATAGTATATTGTGTTCCTTCTGTTTTACGAAGTTCAAAACGGCCTACTCTATTGGCTGTGCGTAAATTCGCCACTGCCTATCCCGTCTTAAAAGTTGAAAATTCAATTTCATCGAATAGCATCTCCCCATTGATAATATTTACATCGATCAACGTTAATACCTATCAAATTAAAAGAGAGCAGTCATCTTTTATAAAGAATTTGAATCGTACTTAATTCCAGCGAGTTTCTACGCACAAAAGGTGCACATTTCATATGTATGTACTCTACAAACCTCTTAAAATATTCTTTTACTCACTCGTCGGTCACGGTCGATAATTATAAAAACAATCGTTTAATTCATTCTTATATAACAATCAAATTCAAACGATTACGTTCAACTGTATGACATAATTAACTTTATAAACACATAGACGTTACAAAATATACATATATATGTACTTACATATCCCAATAAGTTATTATATGTATTAATTATTTAATAACATAATTAATTTTCTTAAAAAAATCAAGAGCGACACCGCGATCGACGATAAGTTTCAGAAAGGTCTTTGCACAATGGATGTTTGAATATTAATTAAAACTAAGGAACGATAATACATATACATGGCAACGAGACATATGAATCATATAGGACCACATTATATGTATGTACATACACACGTATAAACGTTAATGAATCTATTCGTGTAAATAATACAAAATTCAGTGTTGACTCTGTCGATAGGAACGTTAATGAAGAATAACGAATGATTAATAGAATAACGCTTTTTATTAATTAATGAAAAGCGTTCGCATCGTTCGTTGTCAAATTTGAACTAGATTTTGTATAACGCGACTATTAAAATGAACATTCAATCTATACATACATATATTATAATAAAAGTGTAACATATTGACGAATACGAGAAAAGATAAGGTTCGATTCGCTATAAAAACGTATATATCGTTCGGGCATGTATGTACGTATCTTAAAAGAATATAAATTCAATGTGAATCCTGTGCATACGAGCGTGATATTCCTCTCGCTGCTGGAGTTATTGAGCTTTCGGGGATAACTTGGTCACTTTTCGTTACCTTTGCCTGTTCGAAAAATGATAAGAAAGAAAGGATGAAAGAAAGAAAAAGAAAAAGAAAAAAAGAAAGAAAGAAAGAAAGAAGGAAGAAAAGATAGATTTGTCTGCAAGAACTCCAAGTGGATAACGAGGGTATCGATTGTTATTGTTATTATGGATTGATTTCCTTTTCGTAATGAAAAATCAAAAAAATGAACGTTGGTGTATAAAATTAAAGAAAAGAAATTTGGAAGAATTGAGCGTAGAAAAAAAAATGAGTGTTATTTTAAAAGATATTTATAAAAAGATGGAGTGAAATAAAGAGGGAGAAGAAGAGAGAAAGACGACGACAAAAAAGAAATCAAATTTTTTTCGAATAAATTTTTCCCATTCTTTAAGCGATTGATGTAACGAGTTAACTGTGCAAACCCCGACAGCTTAAGACATGCTTTAAATTGAAATGATAAACCCGCACTATTGCAAATTATTATTGTATGCTGTGTCTATCTCCGTGCAAATCGAAACATAAATCGTATAAAATGAGGATCATTGATTTGCGAAAAAAAAAAAATAACGTTTATCTTCATTCACAATTTGGTGAAATATTTCGAACTGTTAATTTTTATCTTATTTCGTGAATAATAGTTTCTAATTTTCTCATTTTCCTTTTTATCACAAAGACGTGACAATTATCGTCGGTCTTTGAGCAGTGAAGTTACACACAGCAATAATAGTAATAAAATTGCGTCTGTGTCGTTATTCGATAAATGATCATTTATCTTTTATAAATTAAAATTGTGAATATATCTGCCTTCGACGAAATAAAACCGTGGGAATAATAATTAGTAAACAATTTGAAGATATCTCAGCTGCTAATAGAGTTATTTGCGGTAGGGTATAAGCATGATGTACGATACTATTAACTTCAGACAATAAAATGTTATTATCGATGTTACCCTAACAACTGTATTTACGGCGTTATTGGACCTATTTTATTGCAGGAGATTACTTTCGCAAGAATAGATACAAAGAAATCACGATATAAACTTTTTATTTATTTTTCTCCTGTTGATTGTTGATTGTATTTCCGTTTCTTTGCTTTTATTCGATTTAAAGTAATGACCTTCTCTTTCTCCAAAAGATCTTTTAATTTAGTAAGATGATTTTGATAATCCAACGTATCCGCGATATCCGTTAATTCCATTTGTTTCACTTTCGGTAATGTTTTGTGAACAGAACTCAACATCTGTTTAAATATTCCTATTTGATTGTGCGTAAGAATAGATATCGCGACACCAGATTTCCCTGCACGTCCTGTTCTTCCAGCTCTATGTATATATCCTTTAATATGTTTTGGAAGATCATACGATACGACTAATTGAACATTCGGTATATCCATGCCTCTAGCTAACGCATCTGAGCTAACAAGACTAAAAAAAAAAAAAAAAAACATATGGAATACATCAATTTATCGTAATAATATTTTATGATTAAAACTTGACGTCGAGAACTATGTATATTAATATAGTATACATTATACCGTTTGCACATACTTACACGTTAATTTCATCTAAAGCAAATTTATTGAGTACCTCCTCACGTTGCTTGGCTACGATTCTGCTAGAAAGTTCTCCAACAACTACGTTCCTCTCGGATAAAAGTAATTGTAACAGTAATGATAATCTGTGTGCCGACTCAGCAGAATTAGTAAATACCAATGTCTTAGGAATAGTACTCTTTCGTACCAAAATTTGATAAAGTGCGATCGGTTTAAACTCTGGAGAACACTCAACTGCGCGTTCTTTTAATTCTTCCGGACCGGTATAACGTCCTAAAAAATTGCCTACTTCCTCATCCAAATTTACATCTGTATCTTTGTCAGAAACTATTACCGACGTAAAGAGTATTGGTTGAAAGAGTCTGAATTGATTTAGTTTCTGTGGATCTTGCGACAAAGTTGCACTGAACAATAATTTCTGCGCAAATGGAGGACTATAATTAAAATATACAATAATGTTTAAATGTTGTATAGATTAATATATATCGTTAAATATATCGAAAGATATATCGTTAATAAGATCGTATGATAATACCTTGAAGATAAATTTTCCAAAGTTAATGGCGGTGCACCTGAGTGAGCTTCAGGAATATACTGCAACCACTCAGTTGCACGATCCGCTTCATCTATAACAAGATAACGAAGCGATTCTAAGGAAAAGCCAGGAGTTTTTAATATGTGATCGATTAAACGACCTGGTGTAGCGATCAATATGTCTACTGTACTTATATACTCATCAGAAAGAGCTGTAAAAAAATTTAGATTCTTTATCTATATTAAGATTTATCATTAAAACCAAATTTGTTTTAAATAAATCCTTACTTTTCCTTATTATGTTACTCTGTTCCTGTTCAAAAGATGAGGCACCCGTAATCAAACCTGCTTTTAAATTCGTATAAGATGTATAAGTGATCACAACTTTGTGAACTTGTACAGCCAGTTCTTGCACTGGCACTACAATTAAGCAACGTATTTTTGGTACTAACCTAAATTGCAATTGTTGTACAATTGGTAATACATATGCCAAGGTTTTACCTACAATATAAAATTATGTTATTACGATTTATTACACTTTTATTAAAAAAAAAAAAAGGAAAAAAATTACTTATACGATATTTATCAGATAACTCTTACCACTGCCCGTAGGTGCAGAAACACAAATGTCTCGTGGCCACCATCCTAATTTTCTGTCTTTCTCAGATTTCGACAACCAAGCTAATATACTAGCTTGAACTGGAAATAACTTATCAATTCCATTTGCTCTTAAAATTTCAATAAGCTGCGAGTCTAAAATAGAATTCATTTCATCCAATGTTGGACCACTGTTTAAATCAGCAGATATTATTTCTGGATGCGCTAACCAATTTGGTAATACTCTTTTAACTTCGCGTTTTTTCTTGTGGCTTTTAGAACCTAACACTAAAAAATCTGTTTTTGTAGTTTTATCGTCTTCTACCTTCTCGTCCGTCACTGTTTCATTTGCCATATTTTCCCAGTTAAAATCTATAAAAAATTGTTTTAAAAATTACATAAAATAATATAAGAAATTTATCACTGAATAACGCTCGTATAAATAGTTATTATAGGTTATGTGTCGTATGTCTTTTTGTTATTATTTATATAAAGAAATATTCTATATGGAAAGAATAAAAAAGACCAAATTTGTGATATTAACGTATAAAAACGTAAAACATTTATATCAATCCTTACATTTCTTACAATTTTAATACGAAAGATAAAACACGTGCTTTGTACTATTTCGTATTCCCGCTGTCACATTTTTTACCGAATGATACTTAAGTGCGCTCTATCGGAGAAAATATGAAACATAAATCACAATCTCGTCTATACCGACGAAGAACGTCACGTTACATCAGATAATTTGGTAAGTGCTATTATTTACATTATTATTCTTAAAAAATTTATAATTATAAATTATTTTCCGCTAAAATAAGAGACAAATCATAAATAAACTATATATGAGTGGCCATATATATATAAAATTTGGTGGAAATTTTAATAAATATTTTATTACTTTTTGCACATTATACAGTTTTTCCATTATATTACATCTCGAATCACCACTTTCAACAATGATAACGAAAATAATTAAAAATATTACTTAAGTACGTGTATTAATTACCAATCTCAGATATACATTTCTCTATCAAGAGAAAAAAAAAATTTAGAGATACAGCGTATTTAAAAGAAAATCTTAACAAGAAAAAAATTTAACCTAATTGTAAAATGGATTGTACGTAATCCAATGTGCCCTATCTTGATCCACGGCAGATTTATGACTCGTGAAAATACTTTTGAAAACTTCGGATGCTTTAGGATCCTTTGCAACACTGTAACTCTCTTTAGCTTTTCTATATGCAGGATCTTCTGCTTCATTTCTGGTTATGTTTTTCTTAGGTATAGTGGATTTTTCTTCCTTCTTAATTTTCTTTTTTGGTACTTCATCCTTTTCATTAACTTCTGTCGAAGTACTTTCGTTACTTCTCTTCTTTTTTTTCAATGATTTCTGTGCAATTTTTCGCACATTTAAACGTTCTTCCATTAATTGAAGGTCGTCCCCATCTGCATTTAGTATAACAATATCTGCTTCTGTAAAAGGTTGCTGACATCTGTGACATACCTATGACAAAAAAAAAATTTTTTTCGATATTAAAAATATAAAAACAAATTACGTTATAAAAAGTTTCTAATAAATCTCAAAATAAAAAATTAATTTACGCATTACTTACGGAAGTTTTTACTTCTTTGAGAGCACGTTCACTCATGACGCAGCCGCATGTCCACAAAAAACAGAACTTGTACTTTCCGTTCATTTCCAATCCAATAACTGGGCAAATGTACGGACTCTTTCCACCATCTACATAACAATCTCCTTTTTCTGCTTTGTTACCATTAAATGCTGGATTAGGAGTAAGATTAAGATTTTTTATATCCTTCAAATTTTTTATATGTACTGCTGATTCTGGAAGAGTATCGCGATCGAGAAGTCCTTCCAAAACTGATTCCTTGCTATAAAGCCGACCTAATCCACAAGCTACAACCGGTGGTTGTAGCGGTAACTGTCGTATAGTACAATGTTTCCATCTGAAGGCTAACTCGGCATCCTTGTCTTTCTGCAAAATTTTCAAACGTTTTATTAAATAAATATATTGTAAAACGATACGCATGTAAGATATCAAATCGCACAGAACTTCGATTTAACTATCGCGATATAATGATATTAATATTTTTTTCGATTCTTTCTTTAAGATTAATTTTGTTGGTTATCTAATGTGTACAAAACATTTTTTATGTACTTAGAGATATACGTACTTGCTCTGGCTTCTTTTTTACTCTCACAAGTTCATCTCTACGAGGAATCGTTCCACCATCGCAACCCATCGCGTAAAATATTTAATATTTCGGAGAAGGATTAATTATTGTTTGACAAAAAAATGAAAACATCCGAAGCGCTTGAAGACGAGGACCGAAGTAATTGCACTTTACTATTTAGTGAATCAATGTTGCCAACATCAATTCGTAAATATCACCATAAACTTGCACTTCTTCGCTTAGTGTATCAATGCTACCAATCTTAATTCGTAAATGTCATTACAACTCCTCCATTTAAATAAAAAATTATTAAGCACTGTCGCAAAAAGTAATCTATAAGAATAGAAAGCCTCGTAAAAGATTAATGAAATTTTTCTATTTAGATTTTAAATTACTTGTGACTATATACAAAAGGTAAATATTTTCGAAAATAGTAATTGTCGAATTGATACGCGTAGAGGTTATATATTGTTGATTGGTTATTCGTCGATAATATATTTATTCTTCTTTTAAAAATCACTCAACATGATTATTTTCGTAGGACGTTTATTCGAATCGGATCTTGATATAAATCACGGGCGAAACGATCGGGAAATAAAAAAAAATTGTATGAATAACACGATATATACTTGTAATAGTATGTCCGAATAAGGAAGTTCGTGGATCGAATGATCGACACAACAAATTTTCTTCGTAAAGACTTTCACAAAGATGGGTTTATTAACGGTATTGAAGAAATTGAAGCAGAAAGAAAAAGAAATGAGAATTCTAATGTTGTACGTATGATATCGCAAATTTGTTTATTTTTATATTGGAAACTCGCACTTTAATTTCTAAGATGAAAATAATATTTTAGAGGATTGGACAATGCAGGTAAAACCACAGTTCTAAAAAGAATAAATGGAGAACCTATCGATACGATATCTCCAACGCTTGGTTTTAATATAAAAACTTTAGAACATCGTGGTTATAAGTTGAATGTATGGGATGTGGGTGGACAAAAATCATTACGATCGTATTGGAGGAACTACTTCGAGTCTACTGATGGACTTATTTGGGTAATTGACAGTGCGGATCGCAGAAGATTAGAAGATTGTAAGGTAGAATTGTACAAATTATTGCAAGAAGAAAGATTAGAAGGGGCAAGTCTCTTGATATTCGCTAATAAACAAGATTTACCTGGAGCATTATCAGCGTCGGACATTGCTGAAATTTTGGAACTACCTACTATAAAAAGTCATCACTGGCAGATATATAAATGTTCTGCAGTAACGGGAGAAAATTTAGTGGAGGGTATTAATTGGATTATCAGTGATATTGCAGCAAGAATATTTTATATTGATTAACTTTATCTTTATCCTAATATGTTTAATTTATTATAGATACACAAATAGTGCTCAAAATAAAGTCTAGTGAAATAATTCGTAAAAAAAAAAATATTTACGTACACGCAAAATAAATTTCTATATACATATAATTTCATTCGCTGGCTCTCTTAATGCGTTTCGTTATAACATTATCAGTATTTTTCAGTTACTGGAATAATTTATTATATGATATATACAAAGTAATATGTTTTTGTATTTAATAGTTAAGATGCATGTAATCGTTGATAGTTTTAGTAATAGTCTTCATAGAAATCAATCATGTATTCTTCAACTTCTCTCATGTCTTTTGGTTCAGGATACTTTATGTGGCCATAAATAAAGTAAGATATGTAGTTATAAAATTTTAAACATATATGTAATAATTTATGCAGATTCGTAATCTTTTAAACTAACCTTTTCTTTATATTCTTTTCTTACTTCCGGCATTTCAGGTTCTATTTCGACCTCTTCTTTCTTTTCCGCACGAAGTTTTGATGGTTTGACTGGCGGCGGTTTAGTATCTGGAAATTCTTTTAAGTAAACAGCTTTTAGAAGTCCTTGATCGACAGTTTTTTTTGGTCCAGGGAAAGCCGATATAATTTCTTTAATAAGTGATTTAGATAATTTCAATTTGAAGTCTTTGATTAATTTTCTAAATCGTTCTACAACAACGTTTGTTATAAATTTCCTAGGTTTCTAATTTAATATCATTTTAAAAATGTGTAGATAAATTATAATCGTATAACATATACCTCGACTTATCGGATTATCGTTTAAAGATAATACAAAATGTCCAAAGTTTTTTCTATGTTTATGTTTCTTTTGTGCCATTGCTTCATAGGTAGCTCTTCTTAAAAAAATTTTCATAACGTTCGGTCCTACTAGCGTGTAATTACTATAAATACCACCTAATACGATTTGCAACCATGGCCTTTCATTTTCTATTGTATCTAATTCCGGTAGAACAGTCTTGTCTGCCCAGACATTTTCTAAATTTAAAAGACGAAGACTGCTTTCTGGCGAATTTTTCGGATTAACCGACGAAATCAGCATAAAAGCACCTTCCGCTTCTAAAGGATTATTTCCTAGATATAATTCTTCTAATATGCTATTTCTTGATAGAGATGTCGACATGCTTTCGGCATCAGGTTTCGTAAGCATGTTATCTTCGAATCAAATAAAACAATTATAACAAAATGTAAATTTAATTTTCATCGGTATAAATTATCATAAAGTATAAATTATCTCACTACTTAGATCCAAAATTTCTAGGCGTGAAACTCTCAAAATAATCGTTAAATATTTAACGCATTCCGTACCGATCCCGTTCCACGATAAATTTAAACTAACCAAAGTACGGTTTCTCGCTAATACACTGGTCAAAGCTTTCCAAGTATGCTCATCGTACAACGAGTTCCATGATAAATCCAACCACTTGATCAATTTAGAATTCGTTATGAGGTAGCAGAGATGTTCGGTACATGTTTTGTTTAAATTATTATCCGCTAAGGAGAGCTCTTCCAAACTTCCATTATGTTCTACCGCGAATGCCAATGCTTCTAATCCTTTATCCTGGATGTTGCAAGAATTAAGATCGAGAGTGACCAAGGTCGATGTAGCCGATATCCCATCGCAAAGTTCTTTCATACCCTCAGGACCAATTCGACACTTGGACAAAATCAAACTGATTATCATGATACTTTTCTGTATCAATTTACCCAAATAATGACAAGCTTTCTTAGTTAATCTATTGTCCTACGAATTATTAAAATTACCCATTAGAATATCGATCATCTGAAACGTGCGACGATCAAACGAATTCGTTAAAGTACCGTAAAATCTATCATTTGAACGGAACCATTATTTCTTAGGGCATAATACATTATTTCGACGATACGTGGATCGATCCCATAATATTGCAAATCGATGCAATCCGATTGCAACATATCGGTGATCATATGTACCACTTTTAGACCTTTGCTCTTTACGTGCTCGTCAAATTTATATACGCCGTCTTCCTCAAAGATTTCTTCGGTAGTAAGCAACCAAAATGCCGGTCCCGTACCAGGATCGCTTGGAACAGGAAAAATAGTGTGCAGATTCAATAACTTCAATTGCGAGTCACTGATATCGATCTCTCTCAAGCAAAGATGAATCGAAGATTCGCTGCGTAAACTTTTCAAAGTGTCGTCTATTTCTTCTGGAGTAATCAAAGTTTCCACAGAAACCTCCTCTTTTTTTCGAACCATCTGAAATGCATTCTCAAATTTTCTAATTACGTATAATCGCAAATTAAATAATTAGGTTCGAACATAGAACGATTCTATAGCATTATTCGCGACCAATTTAATTAAAGTTACCAAATTTAAGTTACACCGACTAATAAATGCTTCTTCTTTTTCTTTTTCTTCATCTTCTCATCTTCCTCGATCAGTTTATCTCGTTCGAGATCGCCTAAGATATCCTCCGAAATATCGGATTCTTCGATCGACTCAGATTCCTCTTCGTATTCCTTGCGTATCTCAATATCCTCTTCGTAGTCCCACGTTTCGTAATCATATTCCAGATCGTAAAGTTCCTTGATCGAAGTTTCCTTATGTGGCTATAACATATTCATATTTTCTTAAACTTCCCATATTTTTTATTTATTACATATATATATATATAGTATACGCACGTACCTGTATATCGTTCATCTTGACACTTAATTTAGAAATAACCAAATCATCGAAGTTAAATGAGTTATAATTTCATCGAATTTATTCAAATTTACTTAGTTTGGCACGAAACGATAGTATTTTCTTTTCGAGAGATCGATACGACGAAGATCGAAATAATCTCGAAAGTAAACCTCCTAACGAAATTATCGAAGTTTCTCGATCCTTTCGATCCATTTCTAATTAAACATTCAAGTATTAACACTTTGCATTGCTAACAGTACTTCGGCGGACAAACGGATAGTAGAATTCTAAAATAGTATCTTAGACAAACGTATAAAAAACTATTCTATCGCATTTAAGCGAAGTTCGAATGATTTTTGAGGTTTCGATATTTTCGTATTATAAATCGAAAAGTTACGTGCTTTGTAAAGTAGCCATAACGCTTTATGACGTAGTCGGCATACTGCGCCATCTCGTTTCGTTAATTACAAATAATTGCATCGTTATTTCATATTCGGATTTTGCCGAAAACGAGTCGCGTTAAAAGATATTCGCGAAAATAAAATCGTCGTCGCGGCGTCTCTTAAAAATTCTTCTCGTATCGAATTTTCTGTCGATATTTTCGCGATATATCGATCATTATTAACGATTCCGTCTATTAACGACGCTTTAATCAATAATCTTTCTTTAATTAGTCGCGTTTGATTTTATTTCGCGTTTGAACGATTTTCATATTCACATGCACGTAAGTATACAAATACATATACATATACATTTCCATATAATTTTTCTTTTCTATTAATATCGATCTAATATTTTTCAGCTTTTACAAGAAGCCTACAAATCCAGAAAAAATTCTACGCAGTACGTTAAAAAATAATATTAACGTAAGCCCTCTATACGTAAAAGTGTCTATTTTCTTTTCTTTTTTTTTTCTTTTTTTATTACATACAGCGAGGCTCTTAAATAAAGAGACAAAGATGGTATTAGGATATAGATAATATATTTCCCGGCAATCGTGAAAACATTTGTTACTTACGAATTTCCGATTTCCGACAAGCAACAAAACAAAAAGCAGTCGAGCGTGATAAAAGTTTATTATTTATTTATACATACATACACACACACGTGTATGTGAGTACGAATGGTGTGTGTAATGTAGCGTAATATTCCAAGAATTTAGGAAGTATCGGCAAAAGCGCGTGTAAACAACGAAAGGACGACCGAGAGTTCGCCCTTGTTACGACTTTCCACATCGTAGTTATCGTTCGTGTAAGCAACTATCCAGACGTGTTTCAAGCTGCTCCTACTTCGTTAATTCCAGTTCGTCTAACTCGTCACTTACATCCTATAATATTTCGTAAGTTCAATTTAATTATTTGTAATTTATTAATCATATTATTTGGACCTATGTATATATTCCTACGGTGATATAATTTTTCTTCGTAAAAAGTAAAGGATTTTTTTATTAAAGGGGAAAAAAAAAAAGAGGAAAAGAAAAAAGGAAGTAGAAATTCGTTTCTTTCGTGTTAAACTATGATAAGTATAAATAACGCAAGTATTATCGAGGTTATGACTTACCGATCGAATTTCCGGTTAGTAAAACAGGGCATCCATATTACCGACCGTATCAACGTTAGCTTCGAAGGTAAAGAAGTATTTTGTTGTTCTCGTTATACTTGATATTAAGTTCGAAAAGATTTCATTACGAAGGAACAAAATTATACGATATAATTTATTTATTAATCGTCGAAGCAAAAGAGGCCTGATGTGGAAAACGTTTGAAAGAAAATAAGAAAAGAAAAGCATCGACGAAGGATTGTACTTTTTATTGAAACTCTTCATCGTCGTAAACTTATGCGAGAGAAGGGAAAAAGAGGATGGAAGGGGATAGGGAGGAGCTTATTTACACAATGTATTCGCTCGTTTCGTTTACTCGGCATCGTCGTAGACGAGTGATCGATCACAATTCACAACGCGTGGGTGTATCCCTTACTAACTATCTATCGTCGACCAAAGGCATTAGTTCGAACGATCGTCTCGATTCTTTTTTCCTTCTCTCGGTTCAACGTAAGATCGAACACGATCGATCCTCGAGACCTTTCCGAATTATCGATAATCCAGATTACCGATTTTAATTTTTAAGAAGAAAGAAATCGAAAGAATTCCTCGTCGATGCGAACTATTGCCCGTGATGTAGGAATAATTAGCGTAGATGAAAGTAGAAATAGAAATAGAAAATAAAATAATATAATATAAAATAATATATATATATAATATTTAATATATATAATATATAATATATTTATTTTTATATATATATATATAAATCGTCGCGGACCTATATGTATATTCCTACGGTGATATAATTTTTCTTCGTAAAAGATAAAGGATTTATTTTATTAAAGGAAAAAAAAAAAGGAAAAGAAAAAAGGAAGTAGAAGAAGAAATTCGTTTCTTTCGTGTTAAACTATCGTGTCGTATGCCTATCGCGAGCTATGCAACTCGTTTATAAACTAATCGACGCTTCGCTCGTAAAATCGCTGGAACGATATTAAAAAAAAAAAAATAATAATAATAATAAAAATAAAAAAAAATAAAATACGAAACATATAAAAAAGACCACAAAAGAAAATTGCACATCTAGATAAAGAGTTCTGCTAGGGAGCTCGGCAAAAGAATGATCCGATCCATGTACTTGTGGATAAAAAGGGGAAAGGAATTATTATTCTATTTACAATTCTTCGCGAAGGCTGACTACGCCGCTCTTTTTCTTATTAATCGCATATCGAAGTACGAGATTAATCGATCACTATAGTGAATCGAATCAAAAGTACGAGAGACCTACCAGTTTATTCATTTTGACAACTATCTCTATTAGATAACATCGAATATAGAAAAATCACATTTGTGACTTATCGATTAAATTAAAATTAAAAACGCACGTTCGTTTACGCGAGTAAAATTATTTAGAGAGAGAGAGAGAGAGAGAGAGAGAGAGAGAGAGAGAGAGAGAGAGAGAGAGAGAGAGAGAGAGAAGAGAGATGAAAATATAGAAGAAGAGAGAAGGAAAAAGAGAGAAATATAATTAGAATCAGAGGTTCTTTCACTTTTCTCCTTTTAGTCGTACTGAAATATAGTCAATCGTTAAGTAAAAGCGGCGTATTTACACTAATTTTTCTTGTCTTTTCTTTCTATTTTTTTTTTGCACTTGCTTGCTTGTTTCTTTCATTATCTTAACCTACATCGCATTTTCTCGAGCGCTTCGAGATGCCGATAGACATTCGTACTTTACATACACCGTACTACCTAAGTAAAGGTATCGCCAAATTCACTGCTTTTCTTGTTCGTTTTTTTTTTGTCTTCTCAACACGGCGCATACACAATATATACGTTTTTCGTTTATGACGATATCATAGTGCTGCGAAATTCGATTCGCTTCTTTCGTGCTCAGCTTTAATTTGAGCTGAAAGTCGAATGAGGATTACAACGAGAGGCTCAACAAAAGAAAAAAGAAAATTAAAGAGAGAAAAAAGAAAAAAAAAGAAACACAGAGAAAAAGAGAAAGAGAGAGAGAGAGAAAGGTAGAAAACGACCGTGGGAAAGTCGTTCCATAATAGTATCACAATAATATCGTCCGAAAGGAACGTCCGAAGGTTACACCATTCTAAATACATATATTTCGCAATCGATCTATCGCACATTATCGGCATATTACACGTATGTATGTATGCATGTATTGTAAGTCTTAGGAAAAGATTTCACTGGAGTGAATTTAAGAGACGTTTGGTAAGTATCCAAACGCAAGGATTAACGCGTTTCCGGTTCCGGTGTCCGTTGCTTAGTAGAGTAATCAGTTTTAATCTAACAATAAAATCGTAAGCAGTACGTGTTAATATACGGTACGTTGTACGTGTAAGTAACGCATTTTTACGAGGACAAAAGTCTCCCAAAAAAGTTTTCGAGAACGACATCATCCATGGATAATTTTAATCTCACCCCGGTTAATAATACGTGTACGTGTACATACATACATATGTTCTTGTTTATTTTATTTTATTTATTTATTTTTTTTTGTTTTTCTTTTTTTCTTTTCGTTTACTTCGACGTGCCTCACCTAAAGGATTTATTTATATGATAACAACGAACGCGTACGATCTCTATTTATTATGCGAGAACAACAGCGTATCAAACTTTAAGATATCAAGGGTCGTGATTGCCGACACTTGGAAGCGGTGCAGTCACAGCGAAAATTACTAAGTACGAGCTATATACATATGTACAACGATAACAAGAGATAATGTTATCATTATAGTTACTTATAATCGTCGCGATCGCGCTTATTGTCGCATCATGAAGTCATAAGAAAAGGGAACTCTGGAACGCGTAGAAAAAGATTAAATAGAAATTTTAACAATTTACGATAGATTTCGTTTTTCCTACGTAACTTCACTTGTGGGAAGACAAGATACAAGTTTTTGTTCGTCTTTCGATCGTCGAATCGTTTTTTTCCTTAAATTTTTAACGGAATATCAGTGAAGTAAGACTTTCTCAGCACGTGCGTGTCTTTTAACGTAAGGATCTTAGCGCGCCAGTAATTTTGTTAGCGTCCGTATATACGTTTTACAAAGACACTTGTTTTCCTTTATCAGACAGTAAATACTCAAGTGGTAGTCGCTGTCTGGGAATTTTCAAGCACGGTTTAAAAATCGAGTGAAATCGCAATGAAATTCGAAATCCGTGATGTGGTAGAAAAGAGAGGACGTTCAAACGTGTACCGTTAACACTTGATGAGGACCCGAGGTCTGACTCGTGCCAGGTTGCTGATGCGAGTACGTTGGTTCCTGTATTCTCGGTTTGGTGTAAGGTTTGTGAGGTCCCTCCTCGTAACTAAAACTCGCCGTGTTGTTTCTCGTTTCGGCGCTGGGCGGTTTGTAGAGAGGTGGTAGACGATGTCTTCCTTCTTCCGATACCATCTCGAGACTCTCTTCCGTCGTACCGAGAGGACCGAGCGAAGCACCGGACAATGGTCTCACCACGGACACTCGTGGTTCGGGGTCTTGATCCTTCAAAGGATTTGCGTACCTTCTTAGGTTTTCTTCGTTTTGCAAGTTATTCGACTTTTCGTCGAGGTCACTGCGATGACGATGCAAGGACGTCTCGCTGCTGGTTGTCGCAGTCAAGCTCGATCGTTGCCTCGCTGTCCTAAGATACCAGAGTCCTCCGAAGAGAGCAAGTAAAAGGACGGTTGCCAGAGCACCGCCAAGAACGGCTACGTATCCACCTGCCACGTTGTTGGAATTGGAACTGGGCTCGCTGATGAGAGCGGTTTCAACTTTGACCTCTAAGACCGAGGCAAGAGCGAGCGGTCTGCCCATAGGACGGCTAAGTGCTTCGCCCAAATCTCTGGCTGCGTCGGCTGCCGTTTCTGAGAAAATCGTGACTTCGACCGTATCGTTGTCACCTGGTTTGAGATCGCAAAGTAGGACTATCAATTGCGGTCGCCTCGGATCGGCCAAGAGTTTTCTCAATCTACGGCAGAGCAATTCGACCGACGTGCCGGAGGCCAAAGTGTCCCTTCTCAAAAGTATGGTCAGTCTCGAACACGTTGGTCCTGGTGTCGCTTGACCAGGCCAACAAGAGGGTGGTGCCGGTAACGCCGGTGGTCCTACTCTTCTTCCAGTTTCCACCGGTCGACATTCACCCCAAGCTGGACAGGGCGGCGAGAGACAACTTTCTCCCGGGCTTGGAACGCATACCTCGTGCGCCAGACAGGACGTACCGTTCAAGCAGTTACCCTGACCGCACCAGACGTTACTACATCGATTCTTTCCGCTTCGACACTCGCAAATGTTACAGTCGTCTTCCCAACTCGCTGCCACGCATCCTGGACCGCCGGCCGTGCGAATCTCGCAACGAATACCGGTCCTGCCTGCGGAACGGACAAAAAGAAGATGTAAGAACCCACCGGACGAGTTTGTATCGTAAAGTACGAGCAGCCCTCGAATGAAAACTGGTCTGAATTATGAACAGGATCGATGTTCTTTCTCCTCTCTCTCTCTCTCTCTCTCTCTCTCTCTCTCTCTCTCTGTTTCTCCCCCTTCTATCTTTCTTTCTTTTAAAACGTCGATCTTATTTATCAAGCGCGTAATTCAATATTCTTTCTTACAACGTTACTTTTATTAATGTAAGAATCGTACGTGTTATACATACCCGGTGGACAAATGCAAGAGTAACTGGCGATTCCATCGACGCAGGTCGCTCCAGCGGTGCAGGGATCGCTCGCGCACTCGTTCACGTTAATACGACAATCTGGCCCGGTAAAGCCCGGTGCGCACTCGCATCTGAACCAATTCACTCCGTCGACGCATTTACCGCCATTTAGGCAAGGCAACGGTTGACAATCGTCGACGTCGCGAAGACAATTCGGCCCTTCGAAACCCTCGCGGCAAACGCATCTGTAGTTTCCATCGGCCGTATTAACGCAGGTTGCTCCGTTCTCGCAAGGATTACTGGCACAAGCTGGAGATGCTATGTGACAGGCTGCACCCTCCCAGCTGGGTGGACAGTGACACGTGAAGCCATCTCCGCGATCTTGACAAGTTCCTCCGTGACGACAAGTACCAGGCTCGCAATGGCCACCTCGAAGAGCACAAGTTTTTCCTTTCCAACCGTTTCGGCAAATGCAGGTGAAGTCGGCGACACCGTCGACGCATGTGCCATTGTTACGGCAAGGTGACGCCATACACTCGTCTACGTCTGCAAATGTAAATTCCTCGTATTATTTCTCGAAAGTCGAATTAATTTGTTTCAAAGTTTGTTTCGAATTGTTTGAAACTTGGACGTTTTCTTAATCTCGTACGTTGATTAAGCGTACGCTCACCTTGATCGCACAAATCTCCGCTCCAACCTTCCCTGCAGATACATTGAAACGAATTTATGAGATCAACGCAGGTACCACCGTTCAAGCAGGGATTGCCGCGACAGTCGTTGATATTCTCGTGACAGTGTACGCCGGTATATCCCGGATCGCAGATGCATTTGTCGCCGCTACATCTTCCTCTGCCACCGCAAGGCGTTCCTTCGCTGCCGCAACCTAACTGATCGTCCGTATTCTCGCCAAACTGTGGATTCTGCGAGGCTGACTCGCTACAATTCTTCCCCTGCCACTGTTCCGGACAGTGACAGTAGTAATCGGTTTGGGTGTTGAAACATGGCGCTGAATTTCTGCAGGGATTTGGACTGCAATGATCGCGATCGATCTCGCACTGATAACCGGTGAAACCAACAGGACAGACGCACTCATAAGCGTTTACCAGATCTCTGCAGTCTCCACCGTTTTGACATGGCTTCGAGGCACATTCGTCGATGTCGACGTCGCAGTCCTTGCCGGAATAACCAGCCGTGCAACTACAATGATAATCGTTAACGAGATCGATGCACAGTGCACCGTGCTGACATTGTCCCACGCAATCATTGATGTTCTTCGTACAGTTCTTGCCGTTAAAGCCGCTTCGACACCGACATCTAAAATTTGTCATTGGTTTTATTACTTCGCGGCGAAGTAACGTACGCACTGTGGGATATGCTGTATTCATCTAATACGAATGATTTCATTTTTTTACTCGAAATTTTATATCGTTCGTTCTTAGAAACGCTTTTACCAAACGATTGATCTTCGTAGCGTATCTATATCATTTGATAATCTGAATTTGAAGATGAAATTTGGCAATAATACGGATGCACGTAGCAGACTTACCTATAATCACCGGCGAGATTAACGCAACTGATGGAATTCTTGCAAGGTGATTCCTTGAGCGCACATTCGTCGACGTCGAATTGACAAAGAGAACCTTGCCAGGCAGGTGGACAGTTACAAACAAAGCCGTTTCTACCATCGACGCAGGTACCACCGTTTTGACAGGGTTGCGAGGCGCACTCGTCGATGTCGGTCGCGCACAAAGGCCCCGTAAAACCAGGCGCGCACTCACAATGAGCGCTTTCACCTAATTCGATGCAGGTTGCTCCGTTGGCGCACGGACTCGAGGCGCAAGGATTGTCGACCTTCTCGCAAGTCGGTCCGGAGAATCCTTCGGGGCATGTGCATCTGTACTGATCCGGCGCCGTGTTTTCGCACGTGCCACCGTTCTGGCATGGCTCGTGCGTGCCGCAATAATTGAGGTCTTGGTCGCAGAGTATGCCACCCCAATTCGTGTCGCATATGCACTGCCAACTGGAGCCGTTGCAATAGCCATGCTTGCATCCGGGATAGGGTGTACACTGATCGCAAAGTTCACCCCTCCAACCGTGTCTGCACTTGCACTCACCACTTACGTTGCAATGGCCGTGAACGGGATGACAACCCTCTTTGCAGACAGCTAAAATCAACATATTCTTTTTGTTTTCTTTTTTTTTTATGTTCAAAACACACAATACGAAGATAAACCTTTTTTAAAATGCAGAGAAGACATGAGCATACAAAGGACGTTATTCTTTCGTATCTCCACGCGTTTCCACCGATTCCCAAACTCAATTTCATGCGATTACGGTATCTCCTATCTACGGGAACGGTAATTTCGTTCCTCTTGAAAGTCGACGAAGACAGCACGAAGTATCGCTTTATAGTCGGGCAACTCAATTAGCCGAGGGGACGGAAAGACGGATGAGAAGCGACAGAGAGAAGGATTATCTCCCTTGGACGTGAAACGAAAACTCATGGCGAGGCAACACGCGAGTACGTATATACTCTTTCGACCCTTTTCCTGAGAGAACATCGAAGACAAGAGATGAGGACGACGAAGACGACGAGGACTTTACCGTTACGTCACGCGCTTCAAATATACCCACACGCTCTTTCTCGCGTAAAAGCATCATATAAGTACATAGTGCCTACGTGTATACACACATACACACACACATATATATATATATATAAACACGAACATAGAAATGTATGTTGCTTTTGCATAGAAGATACGTTCGCGAGAGTATATATAATAGCGTGTATATATGTAAAAACATACGTAGATACATAGGAATATACCTGCTCTTTCGCAGCATCTCTAATGATTAATAGTCCTGGCCTCTCTCGTCCTCACGAACGACGGACATTTACGGATATTTATACGACTGCATCGGGATACTCTCGAGGTACTAAATGACGGCACGTCATCGTGCCTCCCCCTCTTCTCGTTCTACCATCAAGCGCAGCAGGCCTCTTTTACTTCACTAGTGGCCGATGCTCGATCGGACTCGATCGAAAACGCGTTTGCGTACCACCGAGCAATCCTATCTCGAGCCAATCAAGCCACGTTTCATCTTCGAGAGCTTTTACGCCGTTAGACGTTTCCTCCTTCAAGAAAAAGTCAAAGAGAGAAAGAGAGAGAGAGAGAGAGAGAGAGAGAGATAAAGAAGGAACAGAACATTTTCTCGTAGCTCGGAAACTATAAATCTAGTCGATGCTTGAAGGAAGCTCTTGGTGGTTGATTGATTCACATAAGTCGACGCCGCGCCGGCTAAATTAACTCACGATTTACGCTCTCCATTTCCTTCCCTTCGGGCTACGACTACTTCCTTCCAGAGTCGGCCAGAGTTTTTCCGATCGATCGTTACAAGTAAGAATTTAGAAAAACTTCGAGGGAAGTCGTGAATTCTATCGATTAAAAAGCAATTACGAAAGCTTTGATATATAGCTGATAGAAACTGTATTACATCGTACAGGTTGCAAATAATCAACGGATTTTCTGCTTGATAGGTGTGGAATATGGAAAGCAACAGGTGGCAATGCACTTATACGGAGTAAGGCATTTAAATAAGAACAGTTGAATATATCGTTGGTCGCTCGTTAGAATGTACTATAATATTTTTCCTGGTCATCGTATTCGAAATGATTAATATAATGAGAAATAAGAAAAAAGAATGTTTCTTTTTAAGTTGATCAAGTTCATTTGTATCGACGAACGGAATAATATTTCAATATCGTGGATATAAAGGTAAGACCGTGCGGAGGATTTATATTTTTCTTTGATGGAATTTCAATGATCGTTTAGGAAAATTCTTGGACGTATTAATGCGTATCTAGGCTCGAGAAGTTTCCGTGTAGTTTCTAAGAGTCGAGAGCGTGCCGAACGAACGACGATGTTATCACGGAAAAGATTTGACTTCTCTCACAAGCCGCCGTGCCACGTTACGGCCGGGTTCGTGCATAGAGCTCGTGTGAAGAGGATGCACGAGTGAAATTCTCCTATTGACCTTTCACAGTGCGACAAAAATGTCAGAGCCAGTTCTCTCTCCTACACGTTACCACCGAACAACAACTCCGACGTCTCACGAGTACACGATTTCTACCCGATAGATCCTAATTGGGTTTCATCGATCTTTTATATATTTTTTTCTTCTTTTCTTTTTCGTTTTTCCTTTCCGTGCTCGGAAGTAGAACGCGCGCCCGAAAGAAATTATTCGTTCCTTCATAAATCCTCAAATTGAATCTCTCCTTGACAACGAAAGAGAAAGATTGGATACAGCGGATCACCGCGCAATCATCTCTAAGAGCGTTTCTTTTTTTTTCTATCGAGAGAGAACACGAGAGCTCGGATCGAATCCTTGAATCGTATCGAACATAGCCGATCGAAAATAGACGGTATTTTAATAAATCATTTTCAGAAACGCTCAACCGCGTCGACCGATTTTAGCGTGTAGAAATAGAGAAGGAATGATTCTCTCGTGGAACGGTACTGCGGTTCGGTCTCACAAGGTCGCGAAATGAATATGAATATGGATTGGAATAAGGGTAAGAGAGAGAGAGAGAGAGAAAAGAGAAGAGAGATGGGATGTGACACTGCGACCCGGTGAGTCGCAATCACAGTGAGACGGAAGTAACGATTAAGCAGCGAAGAAAGAGCTGTTATATATTAGCCTGGCGCTCCATTGTGCGAGCCAAGACCTGGCGTGATGTCGCTACCTTTGTAAGATCGTACGACATGCGTCTAACGTCCGCCCATTGAGGCACGCTTCGAGATAATTCGTATGTTTTACGATCCGCAAGGGGCCGTGCCTCTTGATCTCAACCCACGTTCTCTTCTTGCTCTCTTTCTCTCTCGCGAGGTGTTCTTTCCAGAGCTAGACCGAATTCGTCTCTCTGTTATTTCTCTCTTTCTCTCTCGCTCTCACGGGATCAGACTGGGTCGTTAGAAACCAGGAATCGCGTTTTGAAGACGGACACGTGGCACTCGGCATTGTCACGTCGCGAAAGTTTCTCCTGTCGTTTGTGATCTGGACTCGTGGAAATCGTCAAACGACCATCTCGCACGAACGCTTGTAAAAAAGAAAAAAGTTAGGGACTTTCCAAGTCTCCTTTCCGAAGTCGATTAAAACAGATCCGAGCTGCTCGGTTCTTGGAAAAGATTTGGATCTTGGAAACATTGTTACCTGACGATTTCTTTGTTTTAGGCTACTTTTCTCGAAAACAAAAGTAAGAGAGAGAGATATACGAACGAATTATATTTCTTACTGCGCAATTTTGTTAACTTTAATCCTCGCGATAATTCTCATGATAATCAATAGTATTCGAATCGATGAAGAACGGTATTATGCTTTAATTGGGGTGGGAAAAAAAGAGTATAGATAAGAATTGAAATTGCAATGATATCTCGCTCACCTATCTCGCAATCGGAACCTTTCCAGCCTTGTATGCAGACTTTATCGCCGTTCTCGTCGCAGGTGTAATGACCGAATATGTCGTTTCTCGGCCGGCAGAACTTGGTACAAGTCGCGTTGTAGTAATGATCCGCACATTGGACGCGCACGCGATAAGCCAAATGAGCATTTCTGCCCTGATGATTGAGAGTGTGCCACGTTGGGCCAGGCAGGACGATTCCGCTGTAGCTCGCTTCCTCGATGACGCCGGCGCTCGCCTCGTCTCTCGCTTGTAGAATCAGCGTAAATTGCCTCTGTAAAGGAAATCGTTGTCGTCGATAAATCTTTCGAGTTGACGTGATGGTAAATCTAGGTAGGAATTTAAACGTAAATAAAAAAAAAAAAAAAGAAAGGAAAAGAAAAGACGGCGAAAGATATTTATCAAAAATAAGTATTAATGATCTTCGAGCTTTGCTCGATGATAAAAGACAAAGTAGTATTGTACGATAATAAAATAATAATAATAATAATAATAACAATAATAGTATATATATAAAATAAATAAAACAAGATAAATGATAGACGCACTCGTCCGAAGGAGGCAAAGAAGAAAATAGAAGACCTTCTAATTTCTTCTAATCGACTCACTCCCGAAGGCAGACACCTAAATTGCTACCGCCCGAAGTAAATTGGGTCCTAAGAGACGAAACCTATCTTCTTTTTCCACGAGTCGAAACAGCAACAGGTGGTACGTTTATCGTTTAAAAATTGGATAGAAACCAGAATAAAGGAGACGAGTCGAAGGATTCTTTCTCTCGTTTATTCCTTTGAAATTGGCTTTGCAACAACCAGACGAGCGCTCCGTGTACTTTCTAATTCGTGCTGACTATGAGAGTCCCGAACGTTCTTGCTCGTCAGGGAAGAGGATGAGCCATGAAAAGAAAGAGAGAGAGAGAGAGAGAGAGAGAGAGAAAGAGGATAAAAGATGCTAATCGAGAAGATTCTTCGAGACATACAATGCGAGAACCTCTGAAGAACTTTGACCGACTGACGATGTCGATGCTCGGAAGTACTCTCTGATCCCACTTTCCAAACAGACTCGACTCGCGACTTTCCTCGCAGCTGGTGTGCTGCTGCGTGTACGCGTTATATATACGTAATACACACACACACACACACACATATATTCCGACGTATCGAAATCATCATCCCTGACGTCATTTTCGTCTAGAGAGGCTCGTTTTAAAAGCGGAAAAGAAGGTATAGTTTGATGAGGACGTCAGTTAACCCTTGCCCAGCTCGAATATAATTCCTCGAGGAGAAACGGGTTCCCCAATGTAAGTGGAACCTTTTGACGCTCGGGCTTTTGCAAATTTATACGTCGCTTCCTGACCTTTGAGGATCATTATTACATTACGTTATATAGTCCGGAGCAAGCCAATTGGTCTAGCAGTCAACCGTAACTGTCATCGCCTTCTCTTCTTTTCTTTATCGAGATTCTCGAGAGAAACCGAAACGAGAGAACCGAAAGAACGAAAGTCCTTTACACGCTTACGTTATTCGATTTATCGATGTATAAAGAATATCTCGATAAGGTGATAAACGACGTGTCGAGATACATATATCGAGAAGAAGCGTCGTTCTCTCTGCATTGCACAGCGGGAGATCACCGGGTGAGTATCGTCGAACGACTGTTAATCAGAGTAATTACGGTAGCGGTTAGAGCGAGATATCGTTACGTCATTCCCCCGATCGAACGACTTTCGTCCTTTCTTCGTTCCTTCTTTGGTTCGTACGCGTATGTACGGAACGACACACGTGCATAATACGATATATACTACGTAAGTATATATCGATAGTTACACCTTAACTCACCCTTCGTCCTTCTTATATATCTCGCTCGTTGCATCTTGCTCTCGCATAGCAGCGGCGAATCCTGATTGGTAGGCACCAATCAAGGGCCGAGCGTGAGTGACGGTCGGCTAATGCAATAAATAAATTCCAATCGCTCTTCTCCGCCACGGAAGACGGGCCTATCTTCTACCGAGCGAACGGGTTCCGATCTCTCTCTCTCTCTCTCTCTCTCTCTCTCTCTCTCTCTCTCTCCCTCTCCCTCTCTTTCTCTGGCAAAGAGATTCGAACATCGAGAAGGAGAGAGGGAGGAACAGAGGTAGAGAAAAAGAGAGAGAGAAGGTCGATGGTAGAAAGCTGGAAGTGTTCCTGATGGAACCGGTCCCGTGAAATAAAAGAAGAAGGAAAAACCTACGTGCACCCTGCGTCGGTGCGCGTCACGCACTCACGCGTGTCGTTAATGAACGCGAAGGCAGGCAGACAATGAGGCGAGTCAAGTTAAAATCGAGTGGACGGTCAAATTTTCTTGTAATTTTTTTTGTTTCTTTTCTTTTCTTTTTTTTTTTTTTCTTTCTCTTCCTTTCCTTTTTCTTTTTCGATACCTATCGACAACACGTCGTCGCAGGTGAAAAAAACGTCGTAATCGTTCATAGAGAATACATTTTTTTTTCACGACCTTCCTTTTTCTACGTCTTCATCTTCTCCAATTACTTTACTCCAATCATTTTATTATATATATATATATATACATGATGTAAAAAGTAACACTGAATAATTAAAGATAATATATAGCAATTAGGATAAAGAACGCGACGAGCTTATAATTTATCATCGATATCGATTATTATAAAATCGTACGTACATTTTCGTACGGACAACTTTTAAATATCGATATATCAATACGGTAGCAAAAAATATTCTAAGAACAAGATACAAGTACGTTCTTTTACGTTTCCATCTGTAAGGATGTAGGATCGTTAGATCCGTCTCGGATTGGTATTCTTTAAATGGTGACTTCGCGGCGATAAATCCCGGAGAATTTCATAAATTCCGATATAATCCCTGGGCATGCGGGGTATCGTGAATACGCTTAAGAATATCCGCGCCTTTCGAGGGATTCGCATATAACGCGAGAAGGTGCTTTCTAGGTAATAATCTCAGGCACCTACTCTTTCTTTCTCTCTCTCTCTTCTCTTTCCACACCCTTTCTCCTTCTCTGTTTCTCTCCTTCTCTCTTTCTCTTTCTCTCTCTCTCTCTCTCTCTCTCTCTCTCTCTCTCTCTCTCTCTCTCTCTCTCTCCCGGGAATAATTATATGTGCATATATATTCGTAAGTCATGTACGCAGGACGAGTAGAAGAGGGAACTGGTTTGGCTATCGTCGAACCAATCGCCATAAACTACAGAATTCGAGAAGCTCCTTTGATATGCAAAACGTAGGTCTCTCATCGATATACGACAATGTTACTACTATCTTCGGGACGGATTTATTTTCTGTTTCCTCTTCTTTTTATATTTTCTTTTTTGTTTCTTTTTTTTTTTGTCTCCTTCTTTTTTTCTTCCGAGCATTTTTTCTTTTCAGTTTTGTCTTTTTTTTTCTCTTTTTGTTTTTTTTTGTCTTCTTCTTTTTTTCTTCCGAGTATTTTTTTTTTTTTAGTTTTG
>NC_057704.1:868807-951307 GCF_014466175.1 Vespula pensylvanica
ATGACGGTGAACGATGACGAAGGACGAGACGTATGAGAAAAATTCGCGACGATACGTCTTTCCCGAGAAAACTGTATTTATTAGATATACATAAGCATGTATATACATACGTACATATATCGGCGAGAGTTCTTTTCCCTCGCGAAATCCAGTTCTCCCTTGGAAACAGAGACGTTAAACGACTTTGGAACTTTGTTACGAGCCCGCTCGTAACTTTTATGGCGAACGACGTCTCGTCCTCGTCTTGGGGGCCGTGCTCGAAGAGTACGTACGCTTTTTTAGGAAACTCGACGGTAAGAAATGACCGATTAAATATCTTTCTCCCTTTTTCCTATCTGTCGATTTGACGAATGATTTAATTAGGATTGAGTAAGCGAATCGTTAAGTAATATATAAAAAAAAAATAAAAATGAAGAAATAAAGAAAGAAAGAAAAAAAAGAAACGTTGTCTTCTCCTCTCGCATACTTCTTTCATCCATTTTCATTTTCTTAATTCTCTTTCATTGCCATTTGCGATTCTAAGAGAGACGGTCAGCTTAGCACGGCCCTGAAAAGTATGCAGAAGAGGGAATCGTTCTCCAAGACATACAACCTCTACACCTGTTGGGATCCCTGACTCATTCCGACTCCCTGCCGGGCTTGAGACATGCTTCTAGGCGGAGAACTCTGTTTCTTTCTTTCTTTCTTTCTTTATCCCTCCCTGTCCTTCTCTGTCTTTCTCTCTCTCTCTCTCTCTCTCTCTCTCTCTCTCTCTCTCTCTCTCTCGCTCTCTCGCTCTCTTGCTTTTTTATAACCGATACTTCGCGATGAACATCGTTTAAATGTCTACCGTTTATCATTCTCCGTGACTATTATCAAAAGCGTTATTATCTGAATTAATCACCGGTCCGATGGTAGAGAAGATTAACAGAGAGCTGTACCGTTCCGTTTCCATCTCAATTTAATAACGCGAGACCGCCGTTTCGTTTGCCTTTCGTAATTACTTAAAATCATTCCGTGCTGTTATTAAAAGCCGTATATAAAGCGACTACAGCGAATCGCAGAAATATTTGGTCAAATTTCCTAGTATCCATCTCGAAAAAATATAAATAGAATGTAAAGAAAAAAACTATCGGAACAAATACGAAATCGATATGTAATTATAGCACACATATTTGTTTGTTTTTATTCGTTAATATAATATCTATATTCGTTTCGTAAAAAATCGATAAAAAGTCAAAGCAGCTTTTAATGACTTTCAAAAGAATTTATTCTTCGATTAAATTTGCATTTACATACTTTGGAATTAACGATTCGTGATGCACGAACGAAGAAAGAGATTTTTCAAGAGATTTTTCAAAAAACTTAGATACGTTGTCGAGTAGAGTTTTTCCATGGCATTATGGTCTTCCATGAAGCCATCGATAGCCGTTAAACCCCCGAAGCATTACATTCAAGCAAACGCATACTGTGTCGAACGATTGGATCTCCCCTTGCATGACAATCACGTTCGTTCGTCAATTTAGTAATCCGATCAGGTATATCGTACGTTAATGCATCTTCAAATCGATGATCATAAAAAGAACTTACATGGAAAAAAAAGTGCATACACGTTTAGAGCTAGCATTCTACTCGACTTTGAAAGAGCGTCGATAAACCAATCCACAAAAAATAATTCTGTATATTTTTTAATTTTAGATATTTCTACTCAAAAAAAAAAAAAAAAAAAGAAAAAAGAAAAGAAAGAAACATTCGAGTAACTATTCGAGCGTATTGGAACGATCAATCCGATAAATTTTCAAATACGATTGTCCAACGATTCATCGAAATAATCAATCAAAAATTTCACGGGCGTGTATATGTGCATACATAGATATGTACAAGTATGTATACGGTATGTAGATATATACCAACGAGTTACAGAGATACGTCAAACGAGCGTGACGTCTCGGCCATTGATAAAAGCGCCCGCATCGGACTCACGTAGTGATAATATAACGAGAAACGTACGTGGCACCCACACGTTTCCATCGTTTCTACGTGTGTACATAGAACCGAGTTCACGGACCGCATTGGCAATGGTCGAACGAAGAAGCAACGTCGTCAGGGAGAAGAAGAGAGTAAATCATCGAGAGACGGAGGAGCAAAGACAAAGATGGCTCGGTAAAGGAGGGACAGAAGCACGTCGAAGGAGCGCCATATAGAAGAAGACAGAAAGAGATGCCTGACGTACCTACTCGAGGAGAGGAGATGCGCACGGGAGAAAGGAGATATGAGAAGCATGTACATGCTGTGCTCCTTGAAGGTACACGCGCGTACTAAAAAGAGAGAGAGAGAGAGAGAGAGAGAGAGAGAGAGAGAGAGAGAGAGAGATGCATCGACACCATAGTATACGTACGATCTACACGCATACACACATAGCAATGAGAGAGAGAGAGAGAGAGAGAGAGAGAGAGAGAGAGAGAGAGAGAGAGAGAGAGAAGCCACTAACGTGCCTGGGATTGTGCAAAGTCTCGGGTAGACGCTCTCGCAGATCGTTTCCTGTGCCATTAGGAACAGAAACCGTGAAAAGAGATGCTCGTTCCTTCCTCCGTACGCTCGTATATTTCTCCTATCGATGTTGGAATCGGTGAAAGTTGGAAGAGGAGGCAAATGCAAATGGCCAAAGTAAGGAACGTTAGACGGCGCTTTACCGAAATTCTTTCTCTCCCAGGATGGACGACGGATCTTACTTCTACGGCCGCGGCTGCTTAACGGTCGATAAACGTATGTGTATATATGTAGGTATATTTATCTATATATGTATGTATATATGTATATATACACAAACATATATATGTACCTATGGATCTATAGATACGTATATAGCTATTCTTTCGCATTACGTGAGACGGTAATTTCGAGACGAGATTGAAATAGCCGTTAAGGCAATGATCCTCTCTCTGTCTCTCTGTCTCTCAGTGTCTCTCTCTCTCTCTCTCTCTCTCTCTCTCTCTCTCTCTTTCTCTTTCTCATATACAGCCGAGATCGCGATCATTGCGTGCGGCAATAAACGACAAGAAGCCGATGTATCTCGCGTGCGAAATTGGCCGTACAGTGGTGAACGGCGTTAATGGTCAGACACGAGGCCGATTAAACGTTTTTCCTTTAACATTTTCGATATTCCACGAGTAAATGCCAATGTCGATCCTCGTTTCAATCGATCGACTCGTTTGAATCTTCTCGTCAATTTTCTTTGGCAATCGTACGTTGACGGAGTTTCTTCTGTTGTTTAGATACTCGATGGATACACTTAACTATGAAAGAGAGAGAAAGAAAGAGAGAAACAACGGAAGTTTTCCTATACTCGAGGAACATAATGCAGGTGGCACTCTCTCAAAGAAAATGCTTTCAAGAAGATTCGTAAAATCCATTTGGTCGGAAGAAGAAGAAGAAGAAGAAGAAGAAGAAGAAGAAGAATAAGAAGAAGAGAATGAGAGATTATATATACCGTATTCAATCATCAGAGACGGTAATGACGGAATTATCCGCAAGCGATGAAAGTCAGACTTTACCGTTTTTCGTGCTGGCTACTTTCCTGAAAATGGTTTCATAGTTATTACCAAGCACACGGAAGATAGATGACGAAGCGTATATCTAAGCTTTTATCGTTTCCACGCGTATTCGAGTTTAATTTCTCTCGAAAGACAAACATCTACGCTTTTCGTGGAGAAAAAAAAAGAGAGAGAGAGAGAGAGAGAGAGGGGGGAAAAGAGAAAAATATAATCCTGAGAAATTCGTCCGAATACCGTATTTACGATTCAAGGATACCCAAGTTGTATCGAAGTATTAATTGCTTAATACTTACTCGAATTACGAAAGGCTATTTATATAATCGTTATCTAACACGAAAAGTGACAAAGGTTAAGCCCGAATGAACACGTATGCGTTTTCGCATGCACGCACACATGCACGTACGCATTAACGCACGATATCCCTCATGTGAGATTTTCACATACTCCGATCTTATACTTTTCTTTTTTCTTCTCTTTTTTATATATATATATATATATATATATATATATATATATATATATTCCAACCACGACTAGTTTCATAATCGAATTAAATTCGAAACGTAAACGTTCTCGAAACGTTTTCTCTCTATCCCGGGCCACACTCGGACAGAGAAGAAATTTCTCGACGGAAAGGAAGCAATTTAAAGGGTTCTCTGTTTATGCTCCCGTGAATTGTCGAGAGACCGAAGTACCGAGAGAAGAAAAAAGAAGTAGGAAAGAAAAATGAGAAAGAAAAAGAGAAAGAGAAAAAACGAAAGAAAGAGAGAGAGAGAGAGAGAGAGAGAGAGGGAGAGAGAGAGAGAGAGACAGAGAGAGCAACATGCATATACATATACGACGCATGAGAAAGTCTAGGCAGCCACCCTTTGTCATGGGCCGCGGAAAACGGGCCGTATGAGGCCCCTCTTAGAACCTCGCGAGCGGGTTATGAAATATACAAACACGAGCCAGTGGCTCTTCAAACAATCCAAAGGACGAAGAGTGGTTCGGACGAGCGCGAGTGTGTTTTAACGTTTAATGCATTCGCGTATGTATACACATGCGTACATATATGTATATATATATATATATATATATATATATATATATATATATATATATATATATGAATATAAGATCGTTCGGTCCGTTAGGACCCCGTCAGAGGACGAGGGTCCTCGAAAACTTCGTCGTGTGTATACCTCTTAAGAAGGAATCACGTCGTCATGCTTGTTCGCCGAGCCGAGAAGAGATGTTTTCTTCTTGAAAGCTCGAGCGTTTCGTCTCTCGAACCTGAACCGAAAAACCGTAAGACGCACGAAACCGTGGGTTTCTCGCTAATTAGTCAACAAATTGTTCCAGGAAGAGGAAACTCGTGAAAAAAGAAATAAATAAAAAAAAAAAAAAATAACAGGATTATAACGACTCTCTCTTTCTCTCTCTTTGTCTATATCGAACGATTTCTTTCTGCATTTATTTCGTATTATCGAGTCTACGAGGGCATTTAATATACAAAATAATTCTTGATATTATGTTTTCAAAGAATATTTATCAAGATACTTCGCCGTCGTCAGAATTCCTCTTTGATAATTCATGCTTTTGTAAAGTATACTCGGCGCGTCTCTTTCTTTTTAAAGGCGTTTACTACGTCTATTATAAAAAGGATCGAGAGTTCTCGGTCGACTTCTCGATCCTTTTCGCATCTCGTAATCGGCTTCGAGAGAGGGGTTCGTGTGCTTCGAAATATAAGAGATACGATCTACGAACGAGGGTGAACAATCGTTTTGAAGAGGTCAGCGCGAAGAAGAAGAAGAAGAAGAAGGCGAAGAAGAAGAAGAAAGACGTGAAAGAATAAGAAGAAAAGCGAGAGGTGAGGTGTTGCCAAGCGACTGGAACCGAACTGGAATCTCGACGGGAGAAAAAAAGAGAATGAAAAAGAAAGAGAGAAAGAGAGAGAGAGAGAGAGAGGGAGAGAGTTCTCGTACAATTCATGGATGGAAAGGCAGCAGACCGGAAATCCCTTTGGATTCGATAACCCTCTCCCCTCCCTCTCATATCGTTTGGTACACGACTTTGAATCGACAAAGGAATCGAGAGTAGACAAATTTGCTGTAGCTCGCAGCGAAGGAGTTGCGGAATAATTCCTTCGAAACTAACGAACGCGTTCCTCTTCGTTTTTAATCGGAGCCAACGACATTTTGTTTTTCTTTATATATGTATATATATATATATATTTTTTTTCATCTTTCATCTTTCGTCGACTTTTCAACGATTTCGTGAAGAATATACAGCCACGTAATTCCGCTCGAGCATCGAACATCGAGCGAAAGAATAAACTGGAGAGACGCGGCTGATTCTAAAAAAGAGAAAGAAAGAGAAAGAGAAAAAAAGAGAGAGAGATAGAGATAGAGAAAGAGAGAAGGATACGCTCTTCTATAACGACTTTAATGATAAATGATTCTCTCATCCGGCGGTTTTGAATTCGTAAAGAATAAGCCAAGATGCCGGTCCGTCTCTCTCGTTATGGCTTCATCCGTCGAGCAAAATCCTCGTAACTCTTTGATATTCTCAGCTTCTTTGACAGAAGGATCAAACGGGGAACGATGACACCAAGAACGAAATTAATCACGGCTAATGAATCCCCCTTCCTTTTTTTATCTTTCATCAAGCTCGCTTTTAATTTCTTACGAGTACTTAATTCCTCGTGAATTTTTACGCGAGCGTCGCATGCCGCATGCCGTACACCGCCATCGCCGCTGGAATTTTTTCCTTTCTTTCCTGGTTTATAATCTCGAAGCAACGATAATTGCTTCCGACAAAGAATATCGCTCGAAACGAGATAAATGGCAAAAGATACGATATTGTAAAAGTGAAATAAATCGAATGAGACCGATTACGAAAGAATTTCGACATTTCAATTCGACAAAGTCGAGTTTGTTTATCGTACGTTTCGTTTTAGTTCGTTCAAGAAAGAAAACCATTAAAAACTGGAGCCGTCAATATCGGCCCTTTAAAATATTTTACTTTGAACGTAGAAGTGCCAATGTTCTTTTTTTTTTTCTTTTCTTTTCTTTTCTTTTTGCATTTAACAGCTCGCCTCTTCGCGACTTCAATTTCACTTTTATGATCATCAACATGTGGGTCATAATCATCAACGTGTGTACCGTTACCAGATACGATCTTAATGCTATTTCTTTTATACGTAAGATAAAAAAACATCGACATAAAATAAATAAAAAATAAGAAATAAATAAAAAGAGGAGAAAAGAATCGACACTTACGGTCCATCGGAAAGTGAAGTGCAGTTGCAAGGTGACAGGTTCGGTGAGGGTGAAGGTGTTCTGACCAAGGGCGTGACTAGATACGTTGCCAAAGCTACACGAGCCTATGGCAGTGACATTCGACTGATATTCCTTCAGGCATAACCAGAAGGCCGTGGAACAGGAGGTCGTGCACGGTGGTAAGCCACCTTTTCCATCTCCCCCACCCCCGCCGCAACACCTGCCGTCCACCAGGGTGCCCCTGTTGTTCGTCAACGAAAGGATCTGCACCTCGAAGAATCCACTCCCGGTTGACGTCTAAATTAACAAAAAAACTTAATTAAAAAAAACATCCGATATTCGTCATGTCATCGAACTCGTTCCATCTTAATAATAAGATTTCTAAAACTTGCTTATTCGCGCTCTCGCACGGACATGAGCGATAGTGAAGAGAAATGTAACATAGAAAATATATACGTCTACGTAAAAAATTAAAGAATTAAAAAAATTCGCTCCGTAATCAATGTTAATGATTTCACTTTTAATTACGTGAACATTCTTCGAACGATCCGTCCTAATAAAGTTCTTACGAATGAAGATAAAGAAAAAAAAAAAAAAAAAAAAAAAGAAAAAAGAAAGAAAAAAGAAAGAAAAAAGGAAATCGAATCACGATTTCGAAAGACAATCGTAATATTTTCGTGCGCGTGCATATACAACGCATACCGATACCGAACGTCGATTCGTATAGTACTCCGATACGCTGTATGCATCGTGTACATTTTGCTTGTATGCTTATTACATTTCTCTATGTATATGTGCAATATATGCGTGTATGTATCGGCATAAGAACGTATGTAGACTTAAAGAACGTAGAAACCACGAGCGTGCATGGACGAGCTGCACGAAGAGGTCTACGTAATTACCGTAAGAGTAAGATCGAAGGTAGAAAGCGCAGAAAGGATCGTCTGCTGGCCTTTGCTTTCCATAACGCTCTTCCTCCTTCTTATACGTCGTTATATAAGTGGCTCTTGTCGGCGTTAGTGACATTTTCGCGACTAACTTAGTAAACTAGCGATAGAGAGCTCCCGGCTATATCTATCCTTCGCCGCGATTCTTTCTACGTATATACACATATATCTCTCTTTCTCTTTCTCTCTCTCTCTCTCTCTCCTTACTCGCTCACACCGACTATTGCATCCCAGTGGTATACACACAATCGTAAGTTGTTAGTATTTATCAAGGATTCGCGTTGCAATCGAGACCTTATCGACTTCTAGAAGCAACCTCTCTCTTTCTCTCTCGCCATAACATAATACGAAAGGTTCTTCTTCGAAGATCAGCCATGTTTCTCTGTTCTATCTTCTTCTCTCCTCTTTTTTATTCTCTTTTTTCTTTTTCTTTTTTTTTTTCTTTTCTTTTCCTTTTCTTTCCGGTAACAATAAGATTTAATCCCTGAAATATACCATAAAAGTGATCGGACGAAATTTATCGTGAGAATGAAATGTTTCGGTTAATTAAGAGACGATACGGGATAATGAGAGGGATAATTGATCTTTCTAGATTTTTAATTTACTAATTATGTTATTTTTGTAATAATTAATGTGTCCTTCACATTTCAATGGATTTTAAAATGAGTCGCGGGAAAAGTTTATCTTTAATAAAATAATATCCTCTTTCCTGTCTTCGACGTCACGGAAAGCTTATATTTATATATACGCACACATCTGATTGTAAAATTTGTTATTCCTTTCTCCTTTATATCGATGAAAAGAAATAATTTTCTTCGAATTAATCATCCTCGCCCACGTATTGTATCTTTCTGTGTGGATAGGTCTCTTTGTTAAGTCTTGTTATTGGTCGTACGTACTTAGTTACGTACATACGTACATAGGTACGATACGAGTCCTTCTCGTCGTGCCTTTTTCTTTCCCGCGTTTACGAGAAGAGACAGCCTGCAGTAAATTCACTTCGAGTTCCTCTCATCCTTCGAGCGAAGCAAAAAGAGAAGGAGAAAGGGAGAGAAAGAGACAGAAAAAGAGAGAAAAAGAGAGAGAGAGAGAGAGAGAGAGAGAGAGACAGACAGAGAGAATGAGAAAGGACGAGTTGGAGGAGAATGGGATTCACTTGTTTGGAAAGCGAACGACGACGTAACGCGTCTTTTTCTGTCTCTCTCTTATTCACGACGTTTTATTAGTTGAAGAGTCACGGCTATTCGGAGGCCTCCTTCTGCCTCCGAAAAGAGCGAGTAAACGCACACTCGACAGCGGAAGACGAAGATGATGGGAGTTTGCTCGAGCGCCGCGTCGCAGCGTTTGCACAGGTCAGCTCGCGAGAACGCGTGAAATTGAAGAGAGAGAGAGAGAGAGAGAGAGAGAGAGAGAGAGAGAGAGAGAGAGAGAGAGAGAGAGAGAGAGAGAGAGAGAGAATGGTCTCGAGCGGAAGTGCTCATGGAATTTCGTGATTCTCGCGAATCTACGCTTGAAATTAATATTAGAAGGACGTAGAAATTCGAACGATATTCGGTCGACTTCCTTCTATCGCGATTCGTACTTCCACGATTTCCTTGAAATTATTTATCGCAAAGGAGCGATCAAAGTTTCTCGATCTGTATACTATCTTTTGAATTCAGGAAGAATCAAACGATCAAAGTACTTTCTAACAATTTTCCTCCTATATTCGCGTGTAAACCAATCATCGGGAAAACGTATTTGTTCACGCTATGGTACAATACTCTTTTGGAACTAGTTGGAACGAATTTAAAGTAAACGAACTGCGAGCAACCCTTTCTACTTCAACTTTTCTCCATAATCCTTAATACCTTTCCTATTTTTTTTCCCCCTTCTTTCTTTTCTTTTTTTCTTCCTGGAAAGTTCAGTGAACGATCTAAAGGAATGGTCGGCCATGCGCGAATCGTCGATTCGAGGCATCCCTCGTCGAAATATACGAGATCGGAATTTTTTAGAGGACGATCCTGATTTCGTGTCTTTCTCACGCGCCAAGACAATGGCCGTCGTGTACCTTCTTTCTTCGTCTTTCCACGCGTACGAACTTACGGATTAATCCGAACGATAAAGCTCTTTTATACCCACCAACGCGTACTGAAAGTGCATCGATCGGAAACACACGCGCGCACACACAGACTGATACATATCTACGTATACGTACATCGTAGGTACATACACCCTTTTGTTTCTACTTTCATCCTTTCTTTTCCCGTAGAAACGGTACTCCACGATTTGCGCCGACTCGAATCTCAAAAAAAAAAAGAAAGCACAAAAAAAAATATCCGACGCTCGCCTCCGCAAATTTTTCGCTCCGCACGAAATCGCACGATTTATCGGTTGCTTTCTAACATGAAACATACTTGTACCTAATACGCATAGAAATACGTATCATTCACTTTCTCTCTCTCTCTCTCTCTCTCTCTCTCTCTCTTTTATGTAAAACGAACACAACACGCGTCGATGCACAACGTATTCTCATTCGAACTATATAATCGACGTTGTTTATCCTTATTACCATCGATTCCATCGTACGGATCAATAGTAAGAAATTTACGGGAAATGTATCTTTAAAGGAGACAAAGGCAAAGGATAACGCTTACCGTCGACGGGTCCATGCCCGTGACCGTGTATGTACATTCCCCCCAACCAACCTATCCTCTCTTTTCCACCACGATTTTACGACGCAATGAAAGTTTTATTGTATTTCCAGCGTAATAACTTATACGTCGGTCGCGTTCAACCCAAAAGCCCCTGGTGGTTCCTTAAGTTCTTCTTAGCCTTTAAGTAATTTGTCTAAATATGATTTACGCTGATTGACTTCTAAATTCTCTCTTCTGAATGCCACGTTTATCTTTTATCCACCACTACTAGTACCAATACTACTACCAATACTACTATCATTACTGCGCTCGTACATAAAATTATTATGCGTATACGTCATGGTAATAGATCATAAGTCTAGTTCAAGGAAAAGTACGAATGCGTTGTCCGATGAGAAATCTAGGAAATCGTTAGACGTAAATATGTATGTATATGCTAGAAATACGTGGGTATCGGCCAAAGTAGTAGTATCTAGTAACTTTCCCACATGGCTCTGGTACCCTCGACCGCCACCCAACGATAATTGAAGTCTTTCGAATGCCGAGAGTCGAGCTTTAATAAATGTTGGACACCTCGTATTAGCGAGCTCTTTCTATCCGACGTGCCGCACCTTCTACTTTGGAACAATCGTCTTGTCTGCTTCGTCTCAACGATATACACACACACACACACACATCATAGGACACGCATGGACGTGCGATCGCTAAGACAATGGAAATCTGAATCCGATAGCAAAAACGTTTGAAAAGCTTAAATTTATTTCGGAAAAAAATCGCCTCACGAAATAAATAAATAAATAAATAAATAAATAAATAAATAAATAAATAAATAAAGCAAGATGATCTCCGAAAAAAAACGAAAGAAGATTAAAAAAAAGGGATTAAAAAACGGATCTCCGAAAAAACGAAATAATAATAATAAAAAAAAAAAAAAAAAAAAAAAAAGGATTAAAAAGTTTCCAACGTAATCTCTTTTTTGCGATTTTACTATCTAACGCGTTAACCTCTGTTGACTCTTTTACCTGCATTCTCTGTACAAACGCGCGAATGTGTGCGTCTGCTTGCTAGCTAAGCTTGTTTGCTCGCGAACGAACGCGCGCGCGCGCGCGCACAAAAGCGCATCGTCTTTCGTCGTCGGTTCGCAAGAGAAGACGATGCACACTGGCTTTCCTTTCCGCATAGCCAAGACGCAGCGAGCCATACCTAGTTGCACAGGCCACTTTTATATACGCCGCGCTTCTGTCGGGAGTTAATACGAATAATTCGTTTGCCTTGGTTCATACTTAGAAACAACTCTACCGTGTCCGCCAACTTCTCTTCCCTTTCCTTCGATTTTCTATTCGTTTAAAAACGAGCAGAGAAGAGGGAACCGAAAAAAAAGAAAAGGGAAAATAAAGACGAACGACGATAACGACAGTTTTTTCTTCCTCGTCGCATCAAAACGAAGAAACCGACGTTAAACGCATGTCGCCGTTACGTTGCTCGTAAAATTATATACTTTACCGATCGATGTTAAATAGCTTGAAACTCTACAGTCGCGACTTCGCGCGTCGAAAGGGTGTTCTTCGATAGTTAAATGTCGTCATACCGGAGAACGATTGTTATCGTCGATCTAATTAACACCGTTAAACGAGACTTAATAGAAGAGAACAAATATATAGGTGTGTGCGGAATGAGTAAGTATGTATATACACGCGCACACGCAAACATAATTATGTAAATACGTAATTATCAGTTACGAGTAATTACACAGAGTGTCCCATAATTTAGAAGCATGCTTATAACGTTTGGATTAATGCAAAAAGAAAAAAAAGTGTTAAAATCCTACAAAAAAAAAAAAAAAAAAAGGAAAAAAAAAAGAAAGAAATGAGATGGTAAATTATGGAACAGCCCATAAAAGCGAACCGTGAAAGAGTTGCATCTTTTATAGCTCGCTTACTGTTCGACGATCAAGGACTTTGTAATTTCGTTTTTTGCTATTTTTTTCTTCTTCTTACAAAAGACGACTTTAGGAGATTATTCGATAACACCGATCGGTGATTTCTAATCAGAGACCACGGAGATTAAATCTCCAAGGACAAATCTAATCGTTCGATGTAACATTTTCTTATTAGGATAAAGAAGGTAAAAAAAGAAAAAGAGGAAAGAAATAAAAGGAAAAGAAAAGATAAAGAACATGAAAGGTCTTACACCTTTTCCTCCTTCTGCGTTTTGTGTCGACCCTTGGATGTGTAATTACACGATTAAATAACAACCTGCTATTAAACCATCGTTATAATCAGTCTCTAACTAAGCCGAGCTGTAATCTTAACGATGACCACGTCGGTTACAACGACGTGTCTCACACAAGGATAGCGTTAATGATGCACAAGCGACCTGACACCTCAATTTAAAGTAGATTACCAGGAATAGAGGAATTTGAATTTGCGAATTCGTGAAAGTTTTCGCTATGTCGCACGTAACAGGATCAAAGAAAAACTTGAGACAAAATTTCCAAGGAAGACGAAGAGGAAGAAAAAGAACAGGAGTAACAAGAATAAGACAGTATAAAGAAGAAGATGATGAAGAAGAAACAAAAAATGAAACAAAAAAAAAGAAAGAAAAAGACGAAAAATATAATAAAAAACGGAGGAGGAGGAGGAGGAGGAGGAGGAGGAGGAGGAGAACGCAACTGACGCGAGATTTTGCTTTCAAAAATCGTTCGGACCTTTCGTTTCATCTTTGAGCCTAAGTCGTAGGTAGTAATTACCAGTGGCCGCTACCTGGCCCTGGAGTGGAATAGACCTGCCGAATACCATTTAATTTTATGCCGTAGAAGATTTGCGCGGCGTGTTCGCGTGTGTAGCGGAGCACGGTCATTCTCGCGAACACATACAGATCCGTAAATGCACGGTGGTTCGATGTGTGTCGCGTGTACGTGTGCGTGAAACACAGGGCACAACCTTCGAGCCAACTCTCTCTTTCTCTCTTCGTTCGTTGTTAGAGAAGCCTATACTTAATATTATTTGCTACCCACTCGGCCCCATCGGCAAGGCTGTCCGTCCGTATCTCTCAAAGAACCCTGGATCGTCCACAAATTACCCAAATAATTAAAAACTCCGCGTGGGATGTTATTCCTTCTCTCTCTCTTTCTTTCTCTCTCACTCTTTTTTCTCTCTTTCGCATAGATATATATATATATATATATATATATATATATATATATATATACACGAACGTATACACCCTTGCTTCGAATAGAGACCAGAAAAGTTTTAAATCAAGCCTCGCGATTTCGAATGGTCACCTCGCTATTATCCTCCCGTAATATTTTTCTTCGTACCTCCTACGGATCTTTTTTAATTATATCAAAGAATTCTTCGCGGGTCCTTAATTAACATATAAATAAATAAAAAGATTAAAAAACAAAAAAAAAAAAAACAAAGAAAAGAAGAGAAGCAAACAAAGCGAAAAAAGAAACACGAGGAATAAGAAAAAAAAAGTATAGTAGTAGATGTATCTACGAATATCGCCGATAAATATGGATACAGGTACGTTCGGTTCCGATCGTAAATCCTTTATTTTCATAATAAGATGGGAGGATGATAAAATATCGATGAAAGAACTTCGATTTCGTCGATTTTTCGAGCGATTTGAGAGGTAATCGATGCGCGTGGGTGTATCAAGTTGCCCGTGGGAAGATGCATGGGAAACTTGTCGCCGGGTTCGAACGAACGGTTAAGTACGTATAAGAGAAGGAGAAGAAGAGGAAGAAAGAGAAAAAGGAGATCGGACGAGAGAGAATAAGAGAGACAGACCTTTTGTTGTATGTGTGCTATATACGAGGAAGGTAGATGAATCGACGAAACCGAAACTCGATCGATGCCTGCAACAGCAGCAGCAGCAGCAGCAGCGGCTGCGGCGGTGGCGGCAGCGGCTGCAGCAAGAAGATCATCCAGTTTCTTTAACCTGATCCCCCGTCTACCAGTCTACCTGACCGCGTGGGGGATCGAAGGCATGAAACAAGAGGAACAGGTGTGAGTCGAGGAGTGTTTTGGAGGCTATACCTCTCATTCTCTCTCAATCTCTCTCTCTCTCTTTTTCCTCGTCTATCTATCTATCTCTGTTTCCCTTTCCATCTTACGCAGAAGGTGTTCATAGGACGCAGGTATTAGCTTCGGACCATTGACTAATAAGCATACGAGAAATCTCCGATGAAATCTCAATAACGAGTCCTTCCTCCTCCTCTTCGTCTTTTCATCGAAATCCTCTCTTATATTATAGTTGGCCCGAACCAATTAGAATTTTTCTCTACGGTCAATATGGCCGGGCGATCGACCGAGTTAGATCTTTCCAATGATTCATTTTTTATACGACGGAGATATCTAATATATTCGAAGGAACAACGATTCGGTTGACTTATCAGCGATCGCTCTTTCTTCTTCGTTCTTCTTTTCATCTCCCTCTTCCTTTCTCTTTTTCTCTTATTCTCGGTGTATTTCTAGATTAATTAGCTAACATTCTCTCGCGTGTTAGAGCCTACGAGGTATGAAATTAAAATCGATATTCCGATCGAAGCTCGGAGGTATGACATAAAAAAAAAGAATAGAAGAGAAAGAAAAAAAGAAAGTAAGAAAGAAGGAAAAAGGAAAGATAGGAGACGATCTTGACGCGGCAGAGCTCCGGGCTGAAAGAAAGTAGCTATATGAGAAGAAGCCTCTAATCACTTGACTATAGATTACGGAACAACGATTATTCTCGATTGCATGTTTCGGAATAAGTACGCGTGACAGAGTGGGCAGTGAACGATTATCCCGGTAAGTCCTCTATATCGTCCCTGACAGGAGCACGGCAATAAATTAAAAGGAGGAAAAACGAACTCGTTAATGTTCGTAGGGAACGTTTAAAAGGCGTACGCTTAATCATAATCGAGAATCGAGAAAGAAAGAGAGAGAGAGAGAGAGAGAGACGATTAAATCCATGTCCATCGAAGATTGTCAAGTAAAAAGCAACTCGTGCCATTTTCAAAAACAAAAAAAAAAAAATAAAAAAACCACCGATAAACAGCAATCAAACGACTAGATAATAAATCGACGAGTCTTCTTTTTGATAAGCTAGAAGCTTGTATATAAAATTATGATTTAAAAAAAAAAAAAAAGGAAGAAAAAGAACGTGAGAACAAAGTTCTTTTCTCTTTTTGTTTTCGTCTCTTTCTTTCTTTCTTTTTTCATTTATCCGCTTTCTAAATGCGCTTGTTGCCCGTGTTAAATTCCGTCCGTTGAATTTTTCCGTAAGAAAAATACCTTTTTACACGGTAGAATTTAAGAAGCAATTTCGGAGCAGCAACAGCAGTAGAAAGAGAGAGAGAGACCGTCGTATCGCGTATATATAAACCTATCCCCATTCTTTGTTGTAAACGCGACTCTCTCGTCGCTTCGGCCGAACAGAGAGAAAAAGGAGAGGAACGTTTCGAAGTGGAACGAGTGCTAATCGATGGACGCGAAAAGTTTCACCGGTCACACCTGCCGACGACCGTGAAGTCACCGGTCGGTCGCTTGCTACTTCTCGGGCTCTCTTTTATTACGCTCGAAGGAGTTGCTCACGTCGTCGGTGTCTCTCTCTCTCTTTCTCTCTTTCTCTTTATTTCTCTTTTTCTTTCGTACGAGAAGTGAAAAGAAAGGCAGAGACTGCGAGGACAGGAGCAGAAGAAACGTGCTCGCTTAATTTGCAGCTAATGGACCGAAGTGCGAAAACTCCTTTTTTTCTTTCCTCTTCTTTTCCTTTTTTAATCTCGCTTACGTGTCGTCGCCCGCGAAGAAACTTCGGTCAAGAACACAATTCTTCTGTTCTGCACTCCTCCCCACGAAGGAGAGCAATCGATCCGTGAGAAAGAGGAAAGAGAAGAAAAAAAAAAGAAAATAATAATAATACAAAAAATGAAGAAATGGAAGAAGAAGAAGAAGAAGAAGAAGAAGAAGAAGAAGAAGAAGAAGAAGAAAAGAAAAATCGATCGGGTAGCAATCAAGTAGTAATTAACAAGCAAGACTGGGCTCATCGATAGGTCCGATTATTCGGCCAAAAAGAAGCACTCTCCTAGGATCCACGAAAGCAATCACCTTCCACGAACTCGTAAAATCTCTTCGTGTTCTCTTTCTCTCCCCCCCCCCCTCTCTCTCTCTCTCTTTCTCTTTCTTCATCCAACAGTGGCAGTTGGAAGATGGAAGAGAAGAAGAAGAAGGGTACAGGGGCGAAGGACTCGCAGACTCGCACCTGTGCGTTACGGACCATAGGGTACCACCACTACACACTTGTGAGAGAAAGAGAGACAAGGAAACACCGCGAGACCGCATTATCTGTCTATCTCGCGAGAGCATCCACCGAGTCGAGCCTCAGGGCTGATTTTTATAGGTAGTTCGCGTGACCGTCGGTTAAACGCTTCGCTTTAACCCGCCCAGCTTTGCTTTTGCTTCGGCTGCTGTACTCTTTCTCTTTCTCTTTCTCTTTCTCTTTCTCTCTCTCTTTCTCTTTCCTGTTTCTCACTCCACGAGATACCATTTCTTCTCGAGCCGATATTTTACTTTGGTAGTATGTACTTCTGTAAGTTCCAGCACTTTCCTATCTTTCCTCGTTCAACCTTCTCTCATCTTTCTTCTCTTACCGAGATTCTTTAATCTTTTTTTTTTCTCTTCTTTTTCTTCTCTTTCGTCGCCTTTTTTCTTCTTTTTCCTCTTCCGCCTCTTTTTCTGTTCCTTCTTCTTCTTCTTGTTCTTTTTCTTCTTCTCCCAGCTAACGATAGATTCCCCATTTTCTACACTTTCCGCGTTATCCGCCCGTTCTCGTCTTCGAGGCTAACAACCTTCGGCTATACGATATTCATCTGATAATTGATCGTAGCGTTAAAAGTAGAAAGAGCGAGATGAAAATTAATTGGACGGATGAAACAGCCTCTTACGTGCGATCTTGTAGAAAAAGAAGGAAACGAAAAGAAAGAAAAAATACAAGAAGTGAAACGAAAATAACAAGTATGTAGAAATGAAATGTAAAAAAGAAAGATGTAGTTCGGTTAACGTTCATGGTTTTATCGCTTAAATCGTATTCTTCCTCGTCCACCCTGAAAATTAATGAGCCATCCTTTATCCTCTCTTTATTTATTTATTTATTTATTTATTATTCTTTCTTTCTTTCTTTCTTTCTTTCTTTCTTTCTTTCTATCTTGTAACGATCCCACCCTATCGTATAAAAACGATCGGTATATCGTTTTCTGCAATCACGATGGCGCCTCGAAACCGAGGTCAACGAGGCTACAAGAACGAGGATTTATCGAATTAACGTCGTTCCTACTCGGTTTACACCATCACGCTACTACACCTATTTAAATTTTACTTTTTTCCCCGTAGAATAGATCCCAGCGTATCCTATGATACGCTTGCACGGAGATTATACGAACTCTTACTATCTTTTTTGTTGTCCTTTCTTTTTTCCTCTATCTTTTTTTCCCTCTTTATGCATGATTATGATTGTATAACAGTGCCGCGAGTTCCAGATAAAATGGGACACGGTTCTTGGGCGGAGATATTGAAAGTATCGAGAGACACTTCGATAATGATGTAATCAACTAAGAAATATTTTCGACCAGCTCGACGATCTTGCGTAGAGTTTGCGCGTTTCCAATAATATTTCCCAAACTATTCGATTTGTTTTTAAGCTTTGAAGAATGTTGATTTGGAATTTTTTAATGTTGATTAAAAAAAAAAAAAAAAAAGAAAAGAAAAGAAAAGAGAGAGAAAGAAAAAAATCGTAATAAACTTTTTCGATACGATACCAACGTATACTCAATTTTTACACAGTGCAACGATCTTCTTTCTCGTTTAGTTTGAAATTTTTTCAACTTAATCGATTTATTATTAATTATAATCTCTGGAAAAGGAGAATGACCGGAACGGAAGCGTAACCGATTCGAAGATGGTCCCGGTCGATTTCTCGGGGCGAGTTTATGTCTTTTAATTAATTACCTACAGACGGAGGTCTACGTCCGTGATATACCGAAATTAAGGTCGACGAAGTCGAGTTACACATACTGGAAACTCTACTGATTCTGATCGAGATTGTCGTATTAATCATCCGGCCCAGTGATTAATCGCACAGTAGATGATACAACGACGTCTTTTCGCGAAGATGTTTTATCGATTAGCGAGTAAGACATGCATATACACATACACGTACGTAAACGTAGTATGCTTCCATTTGAAGAATATAAATTTCAAGACTTTCAAGTACACGTTGAATGAAATTCTTCGAGTCGAAAAAAGGAAAGAACGAAAGAAAATATTAAAAGAAAAAAAAAAAAAAACCTCGTCCTAACACTAGTTTTCACACGATGATCCATGGACAACGATTAAAGCAAGTTGCCACGTGATAGACACTTTGATAACATAGTCTGGATTATGCAAATCCAAGGTAGAGCGTATCGAACAACACCGGATTGATAACTTTTTAATGATTATATTTTTTTAGAAGCATATATGCGCGTGAGAAAAAGAGAGATAGAAAGTGCTTGTTCATTGAGTATACGTTCCAATTATCGGCGATAAATCAAGAGGAGAAGGAGAGTAGAAGGCGAGAGATGCCGAGGGAAGATAGAAGATTACGCATAATCGATGCTAACGTAAACGACGATTATGATAGATCGAAAGATTTAAAAAGAAAAGTCGAGAATGAATTCGAAGAATAGTGGGTGTGAAGATATAAAAAAAAAAAGGGTGGGGGGAAAGAAAACGAAATATTCTTTTCTTTTTTGTATCCTATTACGTCGTATATCCTTTTTACCAGATAATAATAGGAAATAATTTGTTTTTTTTTTTTTTTTTTTGGAATCTATCTAAGATGATCGCGAAAATGAACAATTGGTAGGAGCAGATTTTTCTCGGCCATTCACGGTCGACTCATCGACCGAAGAAGAGAAGAAGAGAGCACGTTCGCAGCAGGGTAATTAAGCCGCTCTCCGACGGGAGACGATGAATTATTATTAAAGGCGGCGTAGCTGCGTCGGCCCGATAAAACTCGCCGAAGCGAATCTTGGCGCGAGCGTGTGAGGAGCGGCGAACAAACGAACGAACGAACGAACGAATGAACGAACGAATGAACGAACGAATGAACGAACGAACGAACGAACGAACGAACGAACGAACGAACGAACGAACGAACGAACGAGCGAGCGAACAAACTCGCTCTTCGACGTTCGAGAATCTCGAACGTATGCGCGCCACAGGAGAGAGATCGATCTCCCGTCCGCCATAACGGGGGTTTACGATAATTGCGGGAAGAAGCGAGAGAAGCAGCACCGCGATTTTCGAGCTTAATAATCTCCCTCGCGCGAGGAGGTACCTTTTCTTCTTCTTGTTCGTTTTTCTTGTTCTTCTTGTTCCTCTTCTGCTGCTGCTTCTCTTTCTCCTTTATCTTTCCCTCTTCTCTCAATCCTCGGTCCTTCTTCGCTTTCATCACTTTTTTTTTTTTTTTTTTTTTTTCTTAAGATTTCTTCAATTGTGCAAATTCTTTTCTTTTCTTTTCTTTTTTTCTTTTCTTTTCATTTTTTCTTATTCGTAACTCTACGAGAATTTCACGTTTGCGTCGAAATGATTTATACGGGTATTTTAATTGATCAGTGTTCATATAAGTATGTAACATATTTAGAAGATTGTAAGGTAAAGATCTTTCCGGTGATTCTTTTATTGGTTTTTTTTTTTTTATCTCTAGGGACCTCTCTAGAGGTTATAGAAAGAAAGAATGAAAGAAAGAAGAAGCTCCCTTAAGGAGAAAAATACGTAAGAAGCAAAAGAGTCTTTTATCTTCTGACGTCTAACGAAAAGTAGGCCCTTGAAAGCGGGCCAATCTTTTTTTTATCCCACGGGATTTACTACCGTTCTCTTGGTATTTAGAGAGAGGGAGACAGAGAGCTAGGATTACGGGAACTTAAACTGATTCTCTCTCTCTCTCTCTCTCTCTCTCTCTCTCTCTCTCTCTCTCTCTCTCTCTCTCTCCTCTACGAGACAAGACGAATACAATAAAATAAGAGAAAGAGAAAAAAAGAGAGAGAGAGAGAGAAAGAGAGAAACGTCTGTCGTTTTTAAGATAAAATTCGAATCGTCGAAGTTCTTGGAACGTTCGAACAACGTTATAACGGTGATTCCAACTGAGGCTGTAATTGAAAGAGAGCAGAGTAGCGCTTAATTACGTGGCTAGGTCTGAAATCGTTCGGGAACCCTTCGAGAGCACACGCTCTCCTTTCTCTTCTTCGAAAGTCATTTCTAAGAGAGATAACCGATGCTTCCCCTTCTTTATAAACTCTCGAACGAGATGCTGCAGCAGCAGCAGCAACAGCAGCAGAAACAGATTTTCTTTCTCCTAAGCATCTATTATTGTTCTCGCGAGAACGACGAACGGGAGACCGGATGCGCTCTTGCGCTGGACCGCTGTGCGGCCGCCATGAAAGCGTTGATTTCGTGTACCACCAAACGAGTCTTAAGCAACGGGATTTAATAGAAGATTTCACTGAGCGGAAAGAAAACAGAAATATAGATATAGATATAGATAAAGGGAAGAAGGGAGTAGAAGAAGAAGAAGAAGACGAAGAAGAAGAAGAAGAATTTACGTCTTACAAATTATCAACGTAGGCCTTCCTTCTTCCTAACATAGTCGGAAGATGAATAACTATACTCGACTAGACAACGAAAAAGAGAAGCGTGCTCGCTAGCCGGTACCTAAGTACTTACCTACGTACGTATGTACGACCGTACTGATGGAGAGAGAACAAGCAGAAGGATGTAAGTGCCGTCCTCCTATCCTTGTGCAATCGTTGAGAGAAAGAGAGAGAGAGAGAGAGAGAGAGAGAGAAATATGAAGAAACATGAAACGCCGTGAGACAGTGCATTCGTCCGTCGCGACATTAGCTACGTATACCAGAACCTCATCCTTACGACGATACCAAGCGAGCGACAAAACTCGCCGATAAACTTTCTCCGTGAATCCATCATATTAACCTTTATCACAAGATCGAAGAGAAAGGCTTTACGATTGAAGAAAATAAAAAAATAAAAAAAAAATAGGATGTATGTTGATCTTACGTAGGTAGATACACGATGTTTACAGGATCAATAAAATTCATCGTATTATAGGTAGGTAACGATATAATAAAAATGTCGACAGATGGGCAATTTCTAGGTTGTTAAACTTAATGGCTACTTTTTTATTACTTCGTGATGGGAAAAGAAAGAAAAAGAAAGGGAAAAAAAAGAAGTAGGTAATATGTCGAATTTTTAAGTTCCAGATCAGACGTAATGTTAAACACGTTTATTTACTTATTTATTTATTTATTTATTTATTTATACTTTTTTGTTATCTTATTGACTTTAAGAGAGAGATAGAGAGAGAGATTTATTTGCACATTTTAATGAGTTTTATCAGACAGTAAAGTTTCTATCCACGATGTTGTATAATTTAATGATTATATAAAAAATAAAATTTATTCTTTCACGGCAATGGATCCACTCAAAACGAGTTGTCTCTTACGAATCGTTAATCGTTAAATGTCAATCGTTACACTTAGTAAGTTGACTGTTGTATCTCACGATCCTTACGAATGTATAAATATGTTAGAGAAAGGGGAATGAAGAAATGAATAATCGATTAAACGAATACGATCGTTGATCAAACATAGCGAATTAGATTTTCAACGGTCCTACGTGGCAGACAACGATTATCAAACGGGGAAGTAGAGGGTGAGGGTGGGGGTTTCGGGGGAGAGAGGGAGGGTTGAACGTTAAACTTTTACCGACATTTGGCAGGTGAACGGCTATTACGCAAGCGCATCGTTTCTATCGCAGAAAAGGTTGTAAAAGGTGTATATAGATAACGTTACTATACATGTGCCTACACATACCTATATATGTATATATATATATATATATATATATATATATATATATGTACTATGTAAGTTCATAGAAGAGAAGAAACTCACGACGCTTTTACGTTTCTAATATGCATTATATACCAAGGAACGAAAAATATTTAGATCAAATCCGATGGATCGAAGGGATTACGAAAGGATTTCATTATATTTACGTAATCAAAGCAAAACTAAAATATTTCGAGCACGGAAATAGAATTATTAAATTAAACGGTTGTTTATTAATTCGAAGAAAAAAAAAAAAAAAAGAAAGAAAAACAGGCGAAGTCGACTTAGCGGAGCTGACATAACGGCATAGCTCGTATCGGCCATTTTTCGAAGGCGTTATCTCCGCTGCCGAAAGTGTTTTAATGCTTAAGAAGAAAAGGTAATTCAATAAATCGTACGCGGCCAATGATTCATACTCCCTAATCGTCCCCGTATTTATCTAATCGCTCCACTTTAAAGTAGTTTAACGCGCTGATTTGCTGTAATATATGTGATCAATAAATGATCGTTCAATCTCTCTCTTTCTCTTTCTCTCTCTCTCTCTCTTTCATTTAATTCTTTCTTATCGCTTTTACGCGTTTACGACATGTACCCGTCTAACGGCATACGATTAATTATAATTCAATAATTATCGATAGTACGCAATATCGTGATATAACTTAACGTAGAAACGTAAAATCTACATATTTTCAAATGAATAGTTCGGTCGATCGTCCAAAGAATCTAGTTTCGCAGAGACTTTCCATGGAACCTGACGCCGTTCGTTGACGTATTTTCTCACTGTACCAGAGAAATCCTCGATAATTATTAATTACGACGAACGTGTCATAAGCTAACGATAGATGCTACGTGAAAGCTAAGCTTTCGAACGTGCGTTTCGAACTAACGCGTATCTATAAGAAGTGCACGTTGCAACTTGGATAATACTTTTTAAGAGATGAGCTTCCTTCGTTCGCATAAGTAGGTGTTTACGAGTCTATTCGTACCTACCTACCTACGTACTTACGTACTTACGTAAGTATATATGTATGTATATATGTACGATACATTCGTATATATTCCTACAACGAAACTGTGTTTCCAATAATACTTTATGACGATACTTGCTATATTCTCGTAGCTTTCTCTCCTTTTAATAAAAGGAGAAAAAAGAATATAGTGATTTTTCTCTCACTCGTTTATTCTCATACTCGATAAATCCCCAGGTACGTGCATATTTAAAACAAGATTGCCCGATGATTCGACGAATCGACGTTTATACGAATTGCTAATCGCATTGCAACAGATATTCTTTGCAAGAGATGCGATTGTAGAATCAATAATGTAACATCGACGATCTCTTCCTTTATGCTCGCATAAACGATTCTAAATTCACGATTGCACGTACGTTTAACGATGTAACAGAAAACAGGGATTTAGAATTATTCTTAATGCGCGTTAAGACTCGTCGACATTTTTCTTTTTTCTTTTCTTTTTTTTTTTTGTTGCCTCTAAATATCACGTAAAATTACGAAGAGTAATATTCGATTCCAAAGCATTGATATATTCTAATAATAAAGAATATCTTTGAAAGCAAGCAAGCACGTAAGCATGAAGAGTATCTATTTTTAATAGACCATAAGAGCTATCTATTTTCGTGAGAGAGTTTCTTTTGTACTATTCGTGCGTATGAAGCCTCTTTGGTACGCATCGTTAGATGCGTCTGAAGTACGAACCTCTCCTTAAAGTTTCTACTTGGTGATCGATTGATAAACCGTCGAGATAAATCGTGTAAAAACTCATGCTCCGGAACATTCAAAGCGTCTACCGACGGCGGACAACGTGCACTTAAATTTCAACGAGTGGTACCTTTCAGAACGACATATAAACACACGCTCTTCTCGGAATAATAATCGTTCACTCAAAGCGGTAGCCGACATTGGTCGGTAGCCGATCGAAAATAACTACCGTTGCGAATCGTTTTGATTTTTCGATCGGTCTCGTCTCTTCCGCGGTGTCTTCCTCCAAAGGTTTACGCTCCGAAAATTTACGCTCGATAAAAGAGAAAGAAAGAAAGAAAGAAAGAAAGAAAGGAAGAAAAGAAGACGCGTCGTGTTATTTTTACTCGATTTTGATCGACGTGAAAATGGAAAAGAAAGAATTTCGTTTGCAAAAGAAAAGAAAAGAAAAAAAAAAATTAACGAATAAAACAATCCTCGTGCTCGATAAAAATCGTCAAACGAATTATTTCTATTCGTGAAAGATAAAAATTCCTTGTAGAAAGAGAAAAGAGAGCATAAACAAAAAAAAAAAGATACGATAAATCCGTTCGTCTTTACGACAGTGAATGCGGTTTACGTTCGTACGAGTATGATACGGAAGAGAATATTCACGTTATGTTAACGTTATGAGAACTGTTATAAGGTAAGGGACACGCGACGCACGCATTACCTGTATGAGCTGGGCAAGGAATAGGACGTAGGCGGCGGCCGCCCTCATGTCTTTCCTTGGGGAATCCCTCGACTACCGCATCACCATTCCCCGTAGCTCGACCGCAAACTTTTTCTTCGGCACTCCTAACGAAATACACTTTATTCCTTTTTTCCTCCTTTTCTCTTCTTCCGTTATTAATTTTTTTTTCCTTTTTTTTATATATAGATTCGTTTCTTCCCACCCTTTTCCCCCCGTTTATTTAATAGATCTTCCTCCCCTGAGATTATTCGATCGAAACACTCTCTCACAAATCAACAGGACGGGATTAGAATTTTTCACTTCACACAATCCGGTAATCCTTTAGGAGTGACGTCCGCGAGCGCACAAAGATACAAATAAATAAATAAATAAAAAGAATTATCCACTCGTAGAAAAATAATCCTCTGGTTTGATCACTGACGTAATAATTCTACTCTCTCTTTCTCTCTCTCTCTCTCTCTCTCTCACTCTCTTTCTCTCGTGTTAAACACTTACTCACTTCCTTCACGTATAGATATTATCTCGCGAGAATATCGTTTCTTTTCCACCCTTTTGCGATCACTATCTTCTCTCGTTTCGTAAAACGAAAAGGATAGAAACGGAGACGAAGACGAAGACGAAGACGAAGATGGAGAGAGAGAGAACGAGTTTTCCGGCAGAAGCGAGCTCGATCTCTGGATCCAGGACAGATGATGATGCTGCACGACGAAGCTACACTTTCGCAACACCGTAGATACCTTTCCCTCGCTCGAGCATCTTCTCGAGCTCCGAACACTTTCCTTTACCCTTCTCTCTCTCTCTCTCGATCACACACACTCCGTATACACGCGTCTCGACCGCGTGAAAAGATAGGTCGATACGCGTCGCCGCGACTTCTCTTCTTCGACTCTTTAACACGACGAAACGAAACGCTTTTAATACGAAAATTAATTCGTATCCCTCTTGCGGCACTATACGTAGTACGTACTATCGCCGATTACGAGAAGAAAGAACGACGTTTACACTCCTTGCCAGCAGCCTCTCTTATCTTCTCTTCTCTTCTCTTCTCTTCTCCTCTCTTTTCTTCTCTCTTCTCTTTTCTTCTCTCCTCTTCTCTTCTGTTCTCCTCTCCTCTCCTCTCCTCTTCTTTTCTCTTTTCTTCTCCTCTCTTCTCTTTCCTTCCCTCTCTTCCGTCGTAACCACGTACGAATCCACGTGGTTCCACCGCACAGTCGACGATCGTTCACACACCGACGATATATATTCTCTAATATCCACCTCAACGAAGATAAGAATAACCAAGAAACGATTAGCCGGGATTAGAGAAAACGAAGAAAGAAAGAAAGAAAGAAAGAAAGAAAGAAACGAATAGAGAAAAAAGTATATAAAAGCGATCAAAAGGGATAACAAGAGTGAAGAAAAAAAAAAAGAAAAGAGAGGAAAAAGAAAAGAAAAAAAAGAACAAGAAAAAGAGAGAAAAAAAGGAAGAAAGAGAACAGAGGGGAGAAGAGGAACCAGAAAGGAAAGATAGAAACAGGTGTGCGCACGTGCGCGCGTGTCGCGTACTCCCTCTGCTTACGTAGGCGTAACGGAAGGCGAGAGAGGTGGAGAGTGTGAGAGGGTGAGGGTGCGCGTATATTCCACTGTTGGATCTCTCACGATGCCGCACGCACGCCGCGCTGTGCTGAAGAACACACAGGAGAGAAACCTGGCCGCGCGGCTCCAGTGAAGTACAACACAGAAAACGCAGGACGATCGCTCGAGGGATACTGGAGCCGAAGCCGCGGGCCGGCCTGCGGGCCACCCCCCATCCTCTCGCCTCGCTTCGCTTCGCCTCCTCTCGTCTAGCTTCGTCGTTACCCCCACCCACGACGACGCGCACCGACCGCCGGACCCACTCTACCCCCACCACTCTACTCCCTCTCTCTCTCTCTCTCTCTCTCTCTCTCTCTCCCTATCTCTCTTCGTCTCTCTCCTACTCCTCTCTCCTTACATTTACTTATTCTCTTTACGCTCGATGCTGGCCCTTCTTCTTCCTCTTCTCATCCCCCACCACCACCCCCTTTCTTTCTCTTTCTCTTTCTCTTTGAAAGCATTACATCTTGTTTCATCTTATTACCGTTTCATTGCTTCGCTATTCTCTCTCTCTCTCTCTCTCTCTCTCTCTCTCTCTCTCTCTCTCTCTCTCTCTCTCTCTTCCGCTTTCTTTCTTTCTTTCTTTCTTTCTTTTTTTCTTTCTATCATTCGATCCTCCAAATTTATCCCTTTCCTATCTGCGATCGTTACGTTTTATCTCCACTTTCAAGATCTCTCGTCTTACGATTACTAGCATTATAATTATTGGAAAGAATTTTTTAACCGAATTGTTCTTTTTTATTGTCGTAGAATTATTGGTATTACGGGGATATCCGTCAAAATTCGATTCATCAAAATCGATCGATGATCTCAGTGGATAAAGATATATCGTTTCGTTCTGTTTTCTTCAGTCTTCAAAAATTATCATTAATTTAATCGTTCGTTCGACGTGTTTATTCTTCGTTCATCCGCTATCTTTCTTTTTCGTTTTTCTCTCTCGTTACTCTTTATCGCATATATTTGATCTCATAGTGAATTCACTTTCTTTTCCACTTCCCCTTCGATGTTTTCTTTTCTCGGATGTACTTCATAGAAGTAATGACACACGGACGATGTTACATCTCCGAGAAAATATTTTTCTATCGGCGATCGTCCGTGTCGAAGGAGCAAACCCGTACGATCAAAGTAAAGATCTCTTCTCGAGAAGGAAAACGAGAATGAACGAGAGGAAAAAGAAAAAAAAAAGAAGAAGAAGAAAGAAAGAATAAGAAATATCCTCGCTTATGTACACGCCCGTGACTCGATTATGTCGATGGGAGAATAAATGTAACTGTACCAAAGCGAATAAATTAACGCTTAGAGAGTCTAAGGTGTAACGAGCGTAACGTTGCGTGATTAGCGCAATAACGCGCGAATATGCAAATTCGGCTTTACGATGCGAGTCTTTAAACCTTGCCAGTCATCCATTTCAATGGTGGAATCTAACGTATCGATCTCTTCGAGCATTTATACTTAATCCTTCGATGCACGATTTTTTGCAAACTCGTATTATAATAAGAAGAGAAAAAAAATAAATATATTACACCAGCGATCGCGTCTACATTACAAAAGGCGAATGATAAAAAAATTATGTCGCTCGTTCCGATTATTATTTTTTACTTTGTATGTAGATATCACGAAAAAAAATTGTGACGAGAGTCTTTAAAATACGTCTTTTTCTTTGTGCGAAAAAGAAAAAAGATGAAAGAAAACCTTGTAACTCTTACAATTAGATCTTTGAAGGCAACGAGTCCGGATCACTTTCGTTGCGCTTCTCGGGGCGTCGTTTCGTGGTTAGCTTTCGTTTCATGGGTAAACCCCCGATCGAGTCCTTAGCGAAGCGGTTAACTTCGGTCACGGGTTTCTGCGTGAAGGGCTTCTCGATCGGACCGGGAACGAGCGAGCGAGCGAACCAACGAACGGAATTATGTATATGTATTTCCATAGAATGATTTCGGACGATGAATAATGGATAAGTTCTGTCGCGTGTCCACCGTCATTATACCCCATGAGATCGGCACACGCGTCGGTCGTTCGTTCTCGTTTCTCTTTCTCGCACGATGGGCCTTCCGCCATTGGATCGTCATTGAATATCTGTCCCGTAAATACACGTATAACGTTCCGTATAATACGCATGTCCGTGTCATATCTAAAAAGAGAAAAAGGATCGAACGTTTAAGAGCCCTTTAAATAAAATTAAACGTTGGATCGTTTTCTGGAATAGGCGTAACCCCGGCTACGCTATCGATTATGTAACCCCATGATAATCATGGTAGTGCGATTATCGTCGCGCCCTCGTCCCGTTGAACGGTATATTTCGCCGGATCTTATCCGACGATGAACGGAATATAAATTTCGTTGGTCGTCTCTAACGCTAAAGTTCCGCGTTTCGACTTCCTCGATGAGAAATATTGTTTAAATAAAAAGGGTTATCTCGGATACTTCGGGCAGAGTCTTCTCTCTCTTTCTCCTTCTCGTCTACGTTCATAGATACGTGCGCGAACGCACACGTGGACCGTTAGAATTTCTCAGTGAGATACGATAAACGAAGATTGTCGTTGGAGTAGCAATTATCTTTCGAGTTACATCGCAACGATCTTACGGCGCCTGTGAGCGCCAACTTTCTTCCTCCTTTTATTTCCTTTTACACTTATTTATTTATTCGTTTATTTACTCACTTATCTATCTATAAAATAGCCCAAACCGAGGTTAGAACATGCTACGTGCGTATGCCGATGCATTAGCTTCTCGTGTCCCTTGACCTTTCCCAAGCGCAACGACGAACGTGTGCCACGAAGAGGCGCGAAATGGAATCACGCGAAATTCGGCTATGCGCGTATTTACTTGTGTATGTACGTATGGTTCGTACATACATAGATACGTACGTGCATACATACGTAAAACATACTCTTGAGAAGAAGAAGAAGAAGAAGAAGAAGAAGAAGAAGAGGAAGAAGAAGAAGAAGAAGAATAAACGATCGTAGCGCGAAGCGAGGTCAGTCTCGGTCGAAGAAACTTTAGAGGGACGGTACGGTGCGGTGGCTGCATTCGTCTCTCTCTTTCTCTCTCGTTGCTCGTCGGTTAGCAGAGAGCGGCGTAAGCAAGCGGTGGTAGCGCAAAGAGTATAGCGCAGCAGCATGGTCCACGGACGGCAGTAGTGGGATGCTGCGCGGTAAAGGAGCCTCTTTCCCTCTCCGTCTCCCTCCGGCACTCTTGTCTGGCCCTTCCCACCACAACGACGACGACTACGACGACTACGACGGCTACGACGGCGACGACGACGACGACGACGACGACGACGACGCCGCCGGCTCGTTCGGGGCCCGGAGAGTTAGCCGGCGGGCATCATGGTGGCTACTCCGTTGGCTTCCCGCGTCTTTCTCTCGAAGGTGCACGCGCGAGCGAGAAAGAGAAAGAAAACGAGAAAAAAGTGCGGGAAAGAAAGCGAGAGAGAGAGAGAGAGAGAGAGAGAGAGAGAGAGAGATCGTCGGGTTCCTCTCCCCCCTCTCCGAGGGTCAAGGAACTCCCTCGGGAACAGGTTCACCTCCTCCTTCTCTCTCCTTTTCCTTCTTCTTCTTGTTCGTTGCACGAGAAGGCCCCTCTCTCGGATATCTGCTCGACGAGAGCCTGCCGGCCGGCCCTATGCCCCCTCCGGTTTGTACCTTAGGGTTTTACTTATTTTCTCTTATTACCGCCACGGGCATGTGAGCACACGTTTTACTCATACATCCGTACTCGCGTGATCATGGAACACAAACGTTGTTGCTTGCTCCACCGGCAATGCCCGTCGTGTCCATCTCCCACCCTCTTTTACTCCTTCGACTTCTTCTTCCTCCTCCTCCTCCTCCTCCTCCTCCTCCCTCTCATCCTCCTACTCTTCCTCTTTCTACTCCTTCCCTTTCTCTCTCTTTCTTCTTCCTTCTTCAGCGCTTCTCCAAGTCGCGTCGTCTTAGCCCGCTCCTTAGGTACTCCAATATGTGAGCACATTATTACAGGCGCTCGAGGAAAGGAGAGAGGAAAGAGGGATTCCTCCGTGGACCTCACGGGGCAAAGCCGAAGGCGAAACGCACACGCGTTCGCCAGAGGATGAAGAAAACGCGCGATCGTACACGCAAGGGTGTTTAGCTGCATCTCTCTCCTTCTTTCTTTCCTACCGGAGCGTCCTCTTATCTTTCTCTTCTTCTTCTTCTTCTTCTTCTTCTTCTTTGTTCACTTCTTCTTCTTCTTCTCCTCCTTCTTTTTCTTCTTCTTCTTCTTCTTCTCCACCTCCTCCTCCTTCTCCTTCTTCTCCTTCTTCTACGCCCTCCTCATCCTCTTCTCCCCGAGCTTCTCATTCTCTCGGCTGTCTCACACAGCGTATATTCTCAACAGCCAGATACCAGATTCCACCTGTGCTGCCTGATACCCTGTGCTACGCTGCCCTGCACTCCCTCCTCCTCCCTCCTCCAACCTCTCCTCATCTCTTCTCATTTCTCCTTCCTCGTACTCTTCGCTCCTCGTTACTTTTCGTCCTTTCTCGTCGAAAGTTTCGAGGATCGTGCGATCGGACCGAGACGATACTCTTGAAGTCGTATTAAATTAGATAAAAACACGACGATTATTAGCCTTTTATTTCAGACGACTATGAATAAAGAATTTCTCGTATTCTGATATTTATCTTCTTTCGATTCCCTCTCTCTCTCTCTCTCTCTTTCCGACACACGCACGTCTATCCGCAAAGAAAAATGTTCTCTTAAACGAACATAGAGATATATTAGCGAGTTGAACTTTATTTGAACGATAACTGGCCATAAAGGAAATAACTTCTCCTTTTATTCTTGAACGTTCTTACCCATTCGTCTCCATCTCCTTTTTGCTTCGCTAGTAAAACGACTGCGGTATACGCGATATGATGCAAAACATAGGAACGTATGTTAACGGGGTTCTTCGATTACCTTTCTTCTGGTACTCGACTGTCGACGAGCTATAGATACCGGATTCCACCTGTGTTGCCGCTGCCGTTCCTGCCAGCTCCCATCGGCCACTGCGTCTCGCCGTGTGTCTCGAGGATCTGAACCTTACACAGCAATGCCCGTCGTCTCTAACCGTGTCTTTTCGAGGCCGACAGAAATCTTATTCGTTGATTCGAACGACATCGTCTTACGTACGCAAGTAACTAACTAACTACTTACGTAGCCGGGTCGACGATCGTTAAAATACAAATCTAATTCCGAGATAACCGAATACGAAAGCGTTCGATTTTTCTCATTCATTTCCTCTTATATATCATTCTATTCGAAATGTAGGATACGACATACATAGGAGAACTGTATCACGGTCGCTACCGTAGCAGATCTATCCGTATCGACTTTACGAGAATCGTAAAACGACGCTCGACGAATTCCGTTTATTTTAAGAATCTTTTTCGTTTAACATTGCGTTTTATGATCATTCGAATCGAACGTACGAGGGAAACGAAAACAAGGGGAAAAAGATCGATAATAACGATCGATTCGTTATCACGATCGCGCGAGATCGTCGGTGAACGTAAGAAGAAGCGATCGATCGTCGTTACGAAACGGCCTACATTCTTCCTTTCGGATCTAAACGTTCTTCTAATCGTCGGCCATGTTCTCTCCCTCTTCCTCTCTCTCTTTCTCTCGAATCCTCGAGATATCGATACGGATCGGTCTTTTGTTCGATCCTTATTTCTCCTTTTTATTTTCCCCTTGGAGGAATCCGTATAAACACCGACAAACGCGTTCGAACTCTTCCTCTTTCTTTGACGGAAAGGAAAGATGGATTCGCAGGCACGTCACGAACGCACGCAGGACAGCTCCTTGGTTTCCCTGGTTCCGTTATTCGCGAATACCCGTTGTGTGTCCTTTCGACGCCTTGCTAATTGTTCCGAAAACACGCTTAGCCCGTTACTTAGTAAATACATTCCCGAAACTTACGTGATAAATACGCGATATAGCTCAACCGAGACACTTTTACTCCTTTCTCCCTTTCCATTCATTCTCTTTCATTTATTTATTTTTCCCCTCATTCCCCTTTCGACATTTTCCTTTCTCTCTTTCTCTCTATTTTCCTCTCCGATGAATTTTGAGGTCAAACGTCGATTAACGCGCGCGTCATAACGCTCTCGACTCTTTAATTTATTCATTGAAACGTCGTCTCCTCATCGGCGTTTAAAGCGTCGCGTAATATTCCGTATGAAGAAAATCTTCTCAAGAATGGAGGAATATTTTCTTTCTTTTTTCTCCTTTTTCTTCTTCTCTCTCTATTTCTCTCTCCCCCTCTCTTTAAAGACGAATTTATCTCTCTTCGTCTCCTTCGATAATTCTCCGACGATCTTTTCTTCGTCTTCGTCTTCGTCTTCCTCTTCTTCTTCTTCGTCTTCTCCTTTTTCTTTTTTTGTAATACTTTTTTCATTTTATTTTTCTTTTTTCAGAAACGACTAAAAGCTCCTCCAGCGACCAGACTTTTATCGAATTCCCTGAGGATTTGCATCGTCATTGAGTAAACGCACGAACACAGGTCAAAGCATCTCTCGTTTGAAGGGTCACGCGACGTTTATACCGCGCGACTCGTTATCGCTCGTTCCATGGAATTTCTGTCAAGGAAGTATCAGACGTTTGACGTATCGTACAATCACGAGCAGCGAATCTTTCCTTGATCCTTACTTACGTACGTACGTACTTACGTATTTACGCTCTTCTCAATAAGGCATTTTCATCTCTTTTTCATCTCTCTCTTTCTCTCTTCGTTCTTTTTATCTCTGTCCCTTTTTTTTCATATTTTAGACGGTCAACTTTTTCAACTCGGCCCTTTTCTTTCCTTTCGCGTGTTAACCGTAACGACCGAACGAACGGTCCGTCGGTTTTCGTCGAAGAGACGAATAAAGTCGACCACAGATTGGTTCGATCGAGGAACGAAGAAAAAAATTAATCATCTTTCGACACGGTAAATTTGTTTAATTCAAAAATTTACATCCCACTTTTATCCGGCCTTTCGTTCGACTTTTTTCTTTTTCGACGCACCTTTTTCACGTAGGTAGATATACATATATATATATATACACACATATACATGTACGTATATACGTGGGTATCTCGTAAAAACAAAGTCCCACGTTCGATTTACGCATCGCAATTTCCCATAGCAAATGACTTCGATAAATACCTCGGTCAAGCCAAAGAAAAGCCACGAAGAAAATCCATGCGACTCTCATTTCGCTATTACGCACGTATATTTCCGTTCCGGGTGAAAGCTCAAACGTATATGTACTATACATACATACATACATACATACATACATACATACATATATATATATATATTTATTATATATGCAGGAAAAGAGGATAAAGGATAGTACAGGAAGAAGAACGCGCGAACCTTCGGGGCATATGCTCGCGTTAACTTCTTCTCGTTCATTTATCTTTTCCCTTGAGGCAAAATTGATAAATTCAAATAACGCGATATATCGTATTTTCTCGATCGTCATCGTTGTCGTATAAATCATATCGCTAATTTTCGGAGTTAAACGATCGATTATAAAATTAAAGAGACAAAGATCGAGTAAAGTATTTAATAAGCTTGAAATCATCTTCCGGTCATCGTCCTTCTCTCTTCTCACTCTTTTTTCCTCTCGCACACTTCTCTCCCTTTCTCTCTCTTTCTCTCTCCTCTTTCTGTTTTATTACCAGTGAGGAACCAGCTCACCTAATTTTTTATCGATCGATGGGCGGAGACAGATATTTCAGCGTAATAATCGAATCACGTATGTTGATAGGCATCGTCTCGAAGACACGAGCATGCATCGACGAAGTGAAAGACGTAAAGCAGGGTGGCAGAAGGGGGAGGAATGAGCGAGGGGAGGGGAAGGGGAAGCGTAGGTACCTATCCTTCAATTTTCTGCACTGACAAGTCACTGTGCATCGTCGAGACGAAAACGTCTTCTGTCCTTCTCGCACGCATCTTCTTTCGACTTGATCACGTACTGCGTGCATACATAGATATATACGTACGTATATACATACATATATATATATATATATATATATATATATATACATACGTATGTACTTACGTCTGGAACTTTCGAAACAGCGACGTCCATCGAATTCGACTTGGGTCAGAGGAACCCGCCGCGATAAGGTCCCGGTCGAGTTAATTAATGTTAAAAAAGAAACCTCGAGATAAGAATAAAAGGTTCCGTGTGCGTGAATCTTTCATGTACGAGTGTGTGTGCTTCTTTCTCTCTCTCTTTCTCTCTCTCTTTCTCTCTCTCTCTCTCTCTCACTGTCTCTCACTCACTCTCTCTTTACATATCCATATGCATATTATACTCGTTAAATGAAATAATCGAGCGAAGATCGAAGTAAAAATTCGAGTGAAGACTTATCTAATCTTTCACAAACCCCAAGACGGGAACGAGCATGTACGTACCCTTGTATCTTTTCTCTCCTTCTCTCTTACGCATACACCTAGATATATATATATATACATATATAGACAAAAATGATCAGTAGAAGCTACGTTTATCTTGCTAGATCGGTTGCTGCGTTATAGAAAATGATTTCTGTCGATACTTAATAATTAAAAAATTAAATCGATACTCTCTACATGCGTAACATCCTTAAAAGTGATTATCGTGAAAGTATCTTCGTCGAGTCTTCGAGAATAAGTACTTAAGCAAACGTGAAAAAAAAAAATAAATTTACTGAGACGGGAAGGAACTAACGTTAACGAGCACTCGTTTGCGATATATGTATGTACAAAAGGACGGAATCCACTCGAAAATGTCTCTATCGATTGGGCCAATTTCCACGAAATCCGCGTAAATGGTATGCATTCCGTGATTCTCCGAAGAGAAGAAGGAGATTGGAAAGAGAGACAGAGAGAAAGAGAGAGAGAGAGAGAGAGAGAGAGAGAGAGAGAGAGAGAAAAAGAAAAGAAGGTAAGATCAGGAGGAACGAAAAATGAACGGTCGAAAAATCTTGATAAAAGGCTCGTTTCCGAGCGACGACGAGAATTTTACTTCGATCTGCTTCCCCCACCTTCCGTCGACTCTCTCCCTTCTTCCCTTCCTCCTATACCCCTATATCTCAGTTTCAGGCTCACCCTCACCCAATCGACTCCACCCCAACCCGTCCCATCGACCACAAGCGAAGGTTCATTAATTTATTTGACTGGGCATCGATCGATCGGTCGATCGGCTTGAACCACTCTCTTTTTCTTTCTCATTCTCTTTCTCTCTCTCTCTCTCTCTTTCTCTTTCTTCTTCTCGAGGCAACGTACGATCGTTAGTTAAAAGCCCATTAGCCTCTCGAGGATACCGATTTTCTGAAGGACCCGTTCCGGAGTAAAGCTTGGACGTGTAGATGCCACCGTGGTGATATATTGGGATCGACCAAGGTGGCTTTTTAACGAGGCGAACCGAGTCGTCCTCGTCGTATCCGTCGCCTGTCTTCTTCTTCGCTGTCTCTCGTCTTACTTGCACTACGTCTAATGGGGGAGAACGAGAAGGAAAGAGAGAAAGAGAGAGAGAGAGAGAAAGCAAGCATTTTTCGGATGTAGAGGCAAGAATCAACAGGTGTCGCTCCTACCTGCCACAGGGGACGGTGGACTTACTGAAATCCGTTTGAGTGTCCGAGTGTCGTCGAGAGCAAGGGAGAGAGCGACATAAAAAGGGACAGACCAAGTTGAACGAGGCTTGGGCTCGACTTCGGTCGAGGATGGAGAAGAGAAAAAGAGAGAGAGAGAGAGAGAGGGAGAGAGAGATGTTAAAAGAAAGAAAGAAAAAGAAAAAAGAAACAAAAAGGCCAATTTGAGACTCCCACAGTTATTAGGGCCAATCTACGGTTTCCAGATTTAAGGCCGTTCGAACAGCTTGGTTCAACATGTTGAAAGGAGTCACCTGTCAATTATGGAAAATGGGCCTCTTTTAGACTTCTCTCTCTTTCTCGCAGTCTCGCGTCTCACCCCGATCGTTATCCGTTCAGGAAATTGAGCGTTTGAACTCGGTCCTTTTTTTTTCTCGACGCCTCCGTCCGATACCCGAACGAAAAGTCAAAGGACAATCGACGACCCTTTTCTAAGCTTTTAACACGTAACACGTATATTAAACGTATACGATTAATTTCGATCAACGCGCGAATCGTAGCCTCGTGTTCGTTCGATTTTGATAAAGACTCGTTCCAAGATTTGAGTATCGAAATCTCTCTTGTACGTAGAGGTGTCTTGAAATTCGTGCGTTGAACAGATAAAAAAAGAAAAATGAGATAGCGAACAGGAGGGAGAAATCGATGGAGCAAAGATATTTCACCGGAACGTACGAATTTCTGCTTGTCGATGGAATAAAGAACGTGGATTGGCGTAACGCGCACGTAATGCCACCACTCCGGTTGATTTTCACACGCGGAAGCGTCGAGATATAGGTATAGGTAGAGACGGGCGCGTTCATACCCAACTAAAAGGCAATCGGCCGTATATCCCTCCGGGCATAGGCGCCGACACGCGATTTGATTATCTCCCGATATATACCTTACCACCTAACATGTATGAATTGTTATTAAGCGACGCGCTCGTTAAATCCATGTTACGCGCCGATGAGTCTTCCAATCCAACGACGTTTACGTCCCACTTACGTTTAATAAATCGTCATTAGTCGAATAGACGGTTCTTCTAATTAGTCTGAAAACTTCTTTCCAGGACCGGATTGAAACAGAGAGACAGAAAGAGAAAGAGAAAGAGAGAGAGAGAGAGAGAGATACGGATGTCGAAAATATTAATTCAGCAATATTAATAGATTCTCTGTTTCTGAATTATTCTCTTTCGATTGGTAATAGACGGACGGAAAGAGATAGAGATAGATAGAGAAAGAGAAAAGAGGGAAAAAATAGAAATAAAATTAAAATCAGTCAAGAATCGTTTATAAATCCAAATCCGCCCGATGCCCACCATGGCTGACGCCTAAATCCATCGGAAGACAGAAAACCGCGCGATTCTTACGAATGCCTCTGAGATACGTGAGTGGCATTACGGTTCGGACCGATGGCGACTGGCATCAAGTACCAATCAAAGAATCCCATTAAATTGCAGGAATTTCTTGCCAACCGGCTCCTGTCCTCTCCGTTCCTCTCATTTTCTCCTCCCTTTTAGCCTCCCTTTCTCTCTCTCTCCCTCTCTCTCTCTCTCTTCTTCTCTCTTATATCCCTATCTCTTTCTCTCTCCCTGTCCGTCTGTCTGAACCACGAGCACTCAAGCTGCTGTAGTTAATTTCCACGTATGATCTTTCGAAAGTGCCTCCCGCGTGCCGAGATGTTGCACTTCTCCATCGACTTTTCTCTATCCCTGCTAGAGGTTATCGTTGCAAATACGTAAACAGGTAAATATGTATGTAAGTAAAGGTAAATATATATGTTGTGTATATATATATAAAAATTTCCAACGTTATTCGAAACGATCGACGGCAAGATAAAGATAAACAAAAGATTATAGCAGACATATCCTCGTCTATAAAAGAAACTATAGTTGGATAAAAAAGATTCGTATTTAGCCGATCGATGCATTATCGTTTTTCTCATCTCTTTCGTATATTCTCAAGATATCGTATATAAATATATCTATAATGTGAGATCGAGAAACTATTCAAGGACAACAATTTACTTCTACTTCTACTTCTTTTCTTTCTTTCTTCCTTTCTTTCTTTTCTTTTTTTTTTCTCTCTCTCTCGAATGAAAAATTATCGAAATTCATTTCGTCGTCGTAAGAGAAAACTATCGGCCAATTGAGACGTTTCTAAAGAATTCTAACTTTGTGGGGAACATTCTGAAATGACGTTTCGACCATAATCCTAGCGGTTCGGTGAAATAAAGAAAGGAAGAAAACGGGAGAGAATAAGAAGAGAGGAATCGTCTATCGGGGTTTACGTCTTTCCAGACGTAACGTACTCTTTGCGGCAGGCATGTCTCTCGGGGTCAAGGGTTAATAATAACGATAATAAATAAAAAAGAGAAAGGAAGAAGAAATAGAAGAAGGAAAAAGACAAGAAAGAGAAAGAAGAAGAAGAAGAAGAGAAGAAGGAGGAGAAGAAGAAGAAGAAGGAGGAGGAGAAAGAGAAGGAAAAGGAGGAGAAAAGAAAGGAGAGGGAAACGTCACATTGTCCATGGACGTTTCATGGACGTTGGCTGCTGATGTTGTATGGACACGTTTGCATGGCTCGACGACGTTGTTGGTCGTCAGGACCAACCATCGTCGTTTTCCACTCCCATCTCTTTTTCTTCTTCCTCTTTATCAACTCTCTCTCTTTCTCTCTCTCTCTTTTTCTTTCTCTGTCTTTCCTTCCTTAGGATTCTCCTCCCGGATTCTGCCATTGAATGAATCGCTGCTCATCGAAGTCTTACGGTGGTACCCGGGCAAAACGTTGCCACGTGAGGTGCATCTGGATCGTTGTTCGATGAGCGATGAGAGATTCCTTTCGAACGAATGCAGGACAGAATCGAACGAGTAATTGCTACGATACGACAAACCGGAATATCTTCCGGTTAATCATCACAATCGACAGTGAATCATAATTAATTTCTCGCTAATATTATAGATACCTACCTATCTACCTACCTACCTACCTACCTACCTACCTACCTGCTTGTGTATCTATCTATCTATCTATCTATCTATCTATCTATCTATCTATCTATCTATCTATATATATATATATATATATATATATATATATATATATATATCTGTCTGTCTGTCTACCTACGTATCTACCTTACTAATTCGCACTCACGCTTTTAAACAGTATTTATTTCGATCTTGACGCAACCGCTATCAACGAAGACTCTTAAGGTACCCATATCCACTGAAAAATTCGTTGTATTTTTTTTTTTTTTTTATTTATTTTGTACTTTTATTTTTTCTTTTTTCCAAGTAAATGGATCATGTTCGCGGGACAAAGGATCGTTCTTTCCTTTCATCCCTTCTCGATATTGTTACGTTCTTGAAGAGAAGAGAGAAAGAGGAAGAGATAAAGAAAGAACGTCGACGGCAGAAGGTGAAACGAAATGGCAGGGAGAGAAAGAGACAGAGACGAAGAGAGAAGAGAAGAGAAGAGAAAAGAAGAGAGACCTTGTAGATCCCGGCGATGCCGGTTTTAACTGCTCGGAATGTTTCTTCAGACCGACACAGAATTCTATCTAGGTGGACGTAGAGAGCACGAGACTAATGATCGATGATAGAGACCTATGTCGAAGCGTTATCTGTGATCAATGTCAAGATTCTAATCGGACTTTTGCCTGCTTCTCTGGACGCGATTTTCAATAAACGACTAGTAAAGAGAGAAAGAGAGAGGCCAGCCATGGCGATAGGTAGGTTTCTATAATGCAAATGGCAAAAGAGCTCTTGCGTAATTGCTTAGAAGAGAATCGTGTGTAAGTAAGTACGTGTGGGATGGTGATACATTGTCCGTGTCACAAAAGATCGTCCGTATCTCCTTTCCTTTTCTTCGCCGATCTATCTCTCTTTCTCTCTCTCTCTTTCTCTCTATCTATCTATCTATCTATCTATCTATCTATCTATCTATCTATTTCTCTATCTCTCTTTCGTTATAACGAACTAAAACGAAATCAAGAAAAATATCCTCAAGGATTTTCTTAAATTATTTTCGAGATTTAACTGATTTGTTCCAAGTTAAAAATCTTACAAATTGATGTATACATAACGATTCGAATTTAGAATCAGTCCCATTTGTTCTCGTCTCTAGATATATATAAGTTTGAGATATTCGCCGAAATAACGAAATAATCGTACACTCGACGACTCAAAGTCGGGCCAACGTCGATCAAGGGAAGAGGGAGGTGAGAGATTAGAAATCGTGAGTCGGCGAACGCTGACAAATTATCTAACATGATTTACCGATCCGTCGTCATTGTCGTTCTCCAGCTCATCGTCGCCGGTAAGTATCCGGTTGTTATCGTATCTTAAAATTAGCTTGTCAGACGATAATTTCGTATTCGAGAAGCCTGCCGAGTGTAAGGATTCCCTACGAAACTACTTTCACGTTACTAACACAGATATATCGTACGCCATAGATATATCTATATCCTATTTGGATACTCGAAGATTTTTTTTTTTTTACACACCGTTTCACGTAATTCACGTAGATAGATATATGTGTATAAGCGACGACTAGTACTTATTTAGGTCGTGTCCCTTAAACCAGTCCCCGAAACCATCGGAACCTCTTCGAAACCTTTTTTCCCGTTAGAGGAGATATCTTAAGGTCTTTTTTCATCTATTCGTTAGTTCGTTCATTCGTTTCTAGTTTGCTCGTCGAACGAAAACACCATAAGTCGACGTTCATCGGCGAAAGTCTAAGGCCTTTCTCGTGATCCTCGTTCTTTCACCTGTCACACCTTGACACTCGTAGGAGGCCGATACGATATGAGAAGGTAAAAGGTGGAACCCTAATGCGTTCGAATAACCGGATTAAGGCTACGGATTAAGAACGGAGAAACGATCGTAGTCTTTCGATTCGCTATGCTTCGAAGAATTATGGATAAATAAAACAGCGTCTATCATTGACGACGATAGATGCGAACGTGTAAATGTTAGAAAAAAGAAGAAGGAAAGAAAAAAAAAAAAGAAGGAAGAAATTACGATTGATCGTTGAAATTGTTCCTCCGACCGGATAGTTGTGTTTTAATCGATCGAGAAATTATTCTTTTTCTTTCTTTCTTTTTTTATATAATATATATTTTTTCTCTCGTATGCCTTTGTTATATCCATTGAAAAAAATTATATGTCCACACACATATATATATATATATATATATATATACGTATGCATATTTTTTTTCTTTCTTCAAAGTGCCATTAAATTTCTTATCGAATAGCCTTTGTTGGATAGAAGCAAAAGTAAAAAAGATAATATCGTCAATATCGAAATTGTTATAAAACATTATTGCGTTCTTTATGATTATTGCCAAGACCTCCTTCGTAATTCGGTCGGCATAGCGAATAAAAAATAAAAGTAAAAAATAAAAATAAAAAATTAAATAAAAGAGAAAGAGAGAGAGAGAGAGAGAAGCTTATTTGAAAGAAACGACATCGATTTATAAAACCTTCCGTACGATGGATCGCGTTCGTAATAAATGATCGTCCATGCGTTAAAGGTAGTGTCTTAGTATAGATCAGAAAATCTAATGCCGACGATCGAAGTTTCTCCGCGCTAATGGATAATATCAGACTCAAACGCGTTATATGAATCACTCCCGATTACACGGTGAGTATAAGATTCAAGGATCGTACTCGTAAATAGGTAATTGATATATCTAATCTTATGGAGAGGCTCAATTAGATTGCTAAGGAATAGAAAGCTAATAAACGAGTCCTTCGTTTTTCAAATATTTTTTTTTTTTCCTTTTCTCTCTTCCAAGCTTAGATATTCGCAATAAATTTATAAGTACATTTATTATATAATAAATATACATACGTACACGTATGTAAAGACATTCTTATTAATTGCTTGAAAATAACAGGTGTGTAGGTAACTCGCGAAGAAAAAATCTTGTTAAACTTATCCGCCAAGAAAAAAAAAAAAAAAGGAAAAGAAAAGAAAAGAAAAAAAAAGAAAAAGAAAAGAAAAGATATCTTGTACCTTTTTAAAAGATAATTTGAAATAAAGGGGCAACGTTAAATAACAGTACCACGTCATCGATAGAAATTGATACAATTAGAGAGAGAGAGATCGAAGCAAGGCGGCCAATTTTCTCTTCGATATTCTTTCCTCTTCTTCTTCCTCCTTCTCCTCCTCCTTCCTCATCGCCGTTCCACCAATAAATTTCCTTTCCTTTTCTTTTCTTTTCTTTTCTCTCTCAATCCCAAGTTAAAAGGGGTTTCGGCAGGTATTAGAGCAGTAGTATCAATTATAACTCCCGACAAATGATTATTTAATAACGGCACCGGTTCTAATGACAATGCCCGTCCGCTTTCCGCGCGTAAGTAGAGGACTAATACGACAAATTGATATACGTTTGCTCATCTTCCTTATCTTCTTTCTCTTCTTTTACGAAGAAAGATCGAAGTATAGAAAGTCAGAGAACAAGAAAGAAATATATATATATATATATGAAAGATAAAGATAAAGACAAAGAGAGACAGAGAGAAAGAGAAAGAGAAAAGAAGAGAGAAAAGAGTACGAGGTACGACGATACAAATGGCGCGTAGTTAAAAGCAGTTTCGTAAGGTGCCGCACGGCTCGCTCCGAGCGGCTACTACTTTTTGTGTCAATTAATATTTCGTCACGGATCAGAGGCGGCTAAAAGGAGCGTCTAGAGAAACCCTCGAGGGTCTTACGGTCCATTCAAGCGAGCTGCTGTTGCCTCCTCCACCTTCTTCTTCTTCTTCTTCTTCTTCTTCTTCTTCTTCTTCTTCTTCTTCTTCTTCTTCTTCTTCGTCTTCGTCTTCATCTTCTTCGTCTTCTTCTTCTCCTTCTTCGAGTAGGCCGACTCGTAAAAGAGAAGCGAGAAGATCGAAGTCCGATGCGTGTGAAGATGTTCGCGTTCTTCTTTCCTTCTATTCGTATTTCTCTCTTCGTTCTTCCCTTCTCTTCCCTTCTTCATCCCTTCCCTTACCCTCTCACCTCTCGTTTCTTCTCCCCGTGAGATTTTCTTTCGCGGTGGTGCGATAAAAAAAAAAGATAGAAAAAGAAACCGAAAAAAAGAAAGAAAGAAAGAGAGAGAGAGAGAGAGAGAAAAAACAGGTAGGGTATTATATATCGCGAGATGACTTTCTCGACTCGACTTCTTAAAGCTTTGAATCCCTGAAGGCTTTAAGGAGATAAAGAAAACTCGACGATCCTTATCGGTCGAGTATCTGCTTAGGGAATACTTTTAAAAGACATTTTCAATGGACAGACTTGCTCTAACATCGTTAATAGTATTTCTACGATTTAATGGCTAATAATATTAAATATACAATTATGCGGATATGCATAGCGGATTCATGATTTTGAAAGAGAGTGTCGTGTTCGTAGACGGGATTATAGGACGCCTGAGAAATAGTCACAAGGCTAACATTCGAACGAACGATCGATCGATCGATCGATCGATCGATCGACGTACTGGAAAATCTTTGAGCTGGAGAAAACTCGAGGACGATGGTTTATAGTCGTAAAGATGCTTCGTTGAAAAAAAAAAAAAAAAGAAAAGAAAAAAATGATCGTCTACGTTATTGCGCAAACTCCAAACAAATAATCTCTACTCGATACAGAATCTTTTTTTATTGGAGACACGCACACTTCGTAGAAAAGAAAACGATTGTTAAGAATGTTTGTAATAACAGGTAAATTCTAGGCGCGATCCGGTGTTATAACGACGTCGAGATAAGATTATGCAACTTTCGGAATCGGTATCTCCATTGCAAGCCGTGCATGGGTGCATCGCCTTGAAAAAATGCGTTAGCGTCGATCGAGATTCCCTTCCCTATAAGGAGAGTCTTTACGTTCGATGGACATCAAGGCCAGGAAATAGCCTTCTGAGAGATTCAAGGATACCTCTATTCTATCCTCTTTACGCGCCGTGCTTTAAACTTACTACTCGAATGCATTCAAAGTCTCTACCTCCTATCGTATCAGCCTACGAACAGTCGCTTTTCTCTCTCTCTCTCTCTCTTTCCCTCTCCCTCTCCCCGTTTTACTCCCTTCTACCCCTTCGCCAACCAATCCTCTTTTATTGCGCCACACAATGAGACCGATACAATGGTGTTTCTTAGGGTTTCAATGTGCCATTGTTAGTACCAATAAAATTGAGTAGGTGATCAGTGTCTAAGGATACCACGATGCGACTGACTATCTCATCTTCTTTGATCAATCGAGACAACTCGTTAAGAATTCATTATTCATTACGCGTCCCTTTTTTCTCTCTCTCTCTCTCTCTCTCTCTCTCTCTCGCTTTCTTTTTTTCTTTCTTTCTCTCTAGTTCTCGCTCTATTTCTCTTTCTCTCTTTCTCTCTCTCTCTCTCTCTGTCTGTCTGAATCTCTTTGTCTCTGACTCTGTCCCTTTCTATAAGTCTCCCTCAATTCATTAGATATTTAAAACGACAATCTTCCTTTCGACTTTGATTAAACTCGACAAACGTTACCCTGCTTTATCATCGAGCACTTTGTGCATATCTCTTCTCGATCCTCGATAATAAGCGAGATTAAATCTAATCCGATATCACGATCTGATGTTTCGTAATGTCACGAGCGGAGCTCGAGACTTAAAATAAAAAAAAAAAAAAAAAGAAAAAGAAGAAAAAGGGGAATGAAAAAGAAAGAATTATTACAATCGTTGAAAAAACAATTTTCATTGTCGATCGTAATTATTGTGGCAGAAGGAATGCCGTGGTACGAAGGTCATTCAAAAAATCGTTGCATAACGCTTTCACGTCTATGTGAAAAGTAAAGTGGACAACTGGGACGGCAGCGACCGACCGACCAAACGAACGAACGAACGAACGAACGAACGAACGAACGAACGAACAGCGCTATCCATTGAAACTTTCTATTCTACGCGTGTAAATAACTTCAGCGTAGACATATACCCATACGATTCTAATAACAACGAGACAACGACGAATCTATATTATTTTCGATGGAAACCAACGTCGATCACGTATTACTTGATAAAAAAAGTTTCATCAAATTTGTCGGAAAATCGTAATCTACGAAATGGTCTTGACGATCGAAGATCGTTTATCAGATTAGTTTATCTTTCTTTTATCGGATTAAAAAGTAGCGTATATAAATTTTGTAAAAAGAATAGGAAAGTCGTTTACGTCGAAGGAAAAGAAAGAAATTCAAGAGAGGAAGCTGAGAGAAGTGCAAAAAGGAGATCGTTTCGGTGCGAGTAAGCGTGGTAGCATTTTGGCCTGCGGCGAAGCTCTCGGAGCTAATGTAAACGGGGTCGTCGGTTGCAGCAGCAGCAGCAGCAGCAGCAGCAGCAGCAGCAGCAGTGGCTGCAACAAGAGCAGCGGCAAGAGCACTGGCAGAGCAAGAGGAACGGCACCGAGGTTGGTACCAGAAGCAGCGGTAGTGGCAGTGCCCGCAGCGACCAGAAGTAACAACAGGAACGACGTAAGAGAAGGCTAAGAGGAACGAACGCTACGATATAGCGGTGGCGGCGATGGTTAGCCTAGGAAAAGAGTCCGGAGCGAGCTTGGAGAGCGGGTTTTATGAATGCAGTCCCCGGTGCATTTATGCCGGTAGCTGCAGGCGCTTATAAATAAAGGGCCGATTGAGAGAGAGTAAGCGAGTGAGTAAGAAAGAGACAGAAAGAGAGAGAGAGAGAGAGAGAGAGAGAACGGGGAGAGTCGGATCGAAATGGATGAGAAAAAGAAAAGAGAAGAAGTAGAAAGAAAGAGAGGAAAATTGTGAGAGTAGTACAGCTTGCTGCGTGTTTGTACGCGCTAGAAAGAGAGAAAACAAGAGAACAGAGAAAAAGAGGGAGAGAGAGAGAGAGAGAGAGAGATGGGAATGGCGAGTAGTCGAGCGCAGATTCAATTATTCCGCGATTACAACGCGACCGGCGACTGCCTGACCGACCTCCTCCCTTGCTCTCTCCGCCATTCTCTCCTCTTCGAGCCTTCAGGAGTCTTCTCGATTGTGGTTGTTATTGCTATTGTCGTTCGAGGGAGAATCACGGAGATAAATGGATAAGTCAATGAAAATCGATGTAAAAAAACGTGTGCAATCGATAGAAAATCGAGTTCAAAACTGGATTATTAATGAGAAAGATAGGATTGGAATGAGACTCAAAATGACACGCGATTATGAAGTAATCGTCGATCTTTGATAAACGATACGAAGTAGTCCACTCTTCTGCTCGTCTTTCACGTAAATCGGAAAAAAAATTCGATATCATTGAATTTATAAAAGTGGATTTTTATAAACGCATGTATGTATGTATGTATGTATGTATGTATGTACGAAGGTAGGAAGCAAGAAATTCCAACATCACGACGAGAAATATCGGAGTTATCGATCAACGAGTTTACATTCGATCTTTTTCTTTCTTTCTTTCTTTCCTTCCTTCTTTCTTTCTTTCTTTCTTTCCTTCTGTTTTCTTTCTTTCTTTTTTTTTCTTTCTTTATTCCTTTTTCTTACATATGTATATATATATATATATATAGGTATATACACGTACGCGCGTACACACATACGTACTCATCCCGTTCGTCTCGAACCGGAACAGAGATTACGAACTCTGTCTCCGAACGCCAGACCACCCTGTGCTAACGACTAACTCAAGCCTTCACTGTAAGCCGATCGCGACATGCCAACTCGAAACGCTTCGTTCTATCGTCTTCCTTTTCATAATTTTTTTTTCTTGTCTCTTCGTTTGTTCTTTTAGTAATTTTTTTCTTGTTTTGTTTTGTTTCTCCTCCGCTTTAAATACATATACCCACCGAAATTCAAGATTCTACGTTCTGGCTGACATAAATTTTCAACATTGCCAACGAAAGAAATAAGCGAAAATTCGAAGAATAGAAATTTCAGATTTTATAACGAGACTATTCTTTCCACCCATTCTCGTGGAAATCGATCGATATCTTTTGTTTCCCATCGAATTCTCCGCGGAAAAGTCGACGCATCGCGGTTGATGTTTCGAAATCGTCGTGAGGAAACAAAACCGTGAAAAATACTTCGCGTTTTCCAGATTCTTTCATTCGCGATCGTAATAGAGTACGTATACGATTCCGTGCGCGAATCGCGAAGCTGTAAAAAATATTTCAATGAAAATATACGTCTAGTAGTATAATCGTAATCGATTTCATAAACAATATAATAATAAGTTAGTACAATTACAAAAATATAGTGATTTAGAATAATTACGAAACAAACTTTATTTTTTGTCCTTGTCAAAAGAAAAAATCGTCTGATAGATAAATAATAAATCTTAATTAAAAAACTCGCCTCTCTCTCTGTTAAAAGCCCTCTCCTACGAAGAGACGAATAACGAAAAAAAAAAAAGTTTTGATACGCACTCAATCAAGACCGCAAATATTTTGAGTGTCGCAAATATTTGTTCGAAATAATGTAAACGTAGTCGTCGAGAAAGTCCCTACTTACTTATTTACTATTGCTATCGAGCAATCGGCCATGATTTCAGATAGTCATCGCGAAAGGATCTACGGTATCTACGAAGGAGAAAGAGGGGAGGAAAGGGAAGAGGAGGTCGATGTATAATTACGTGAAAAAAAAAATCGAACGCCTCTGCCTACTCGTTTTCGATCCTTTCGCCAAGTCTAAGGATCAAAGAGGACGACGACGACGACGACGACGATACCTGTGCCCACGATGCACCTTCTTCTTCTTCCTCTTCTTCTTCTTCTTCTTCTTCTTCTTCTTGCTCTTCTTCTTCTTCTTCTTCCTCTTCTTCTTCTTCTACTTCTTCTACTTCGTCTTCTTTTACAGACCAGTCGAACGATGCGTCACGGTCTTAAAAGTTTCGAACGAGTTCGGCTCTCTACGGTTACCGAAGGCGTTCCCCTTGAATTTGCGTGAAACGACTCTGTGATATCGGTCTTTCTGCAAACGAAAACGAGAGAAAGAAACGTGGTAACGACGTGCTGGGGGACATGGAAGAAGACCTTCTGACGATTCGAGATTGTCCGATGAAAGAAGACGAACGGTGCTACGAAGTAGGACGGTGGAGAGGATCGCTTTGAAACGAAGTCGTAAAATAAGAAGAAAAAAGAGAGAAAAAGAAAAAGAAGAAGAAGAAGAAAAGGAGGAGGAGGAAAAAAAGAAAAAGAAGAATATGGAAGGAGAATGTGTTGTAGGTAAGAGAAGGAAGACAAAGTGGAAACAAGTAAACGAAAGTGGAAGTGGACTTCGGAACACTGTTGCTTCGCTGAGTAGACGAAGGAATAATGTCGTCGAATTTAAATTCCTCGGAGAAGGTTTACTCTCTCTCACTCTCTTTCTCTTTCTCATCCATCTTTCTCTCTCTCTCTCTCTCTCTCTCTCTCTACCGTCATTCTTTTCACTTATCTTGATCGAGGTAAACGTATATAGTAATTTGTAAGGTAGCTGACGTTTAAGCAAGCAATAAACGCACCTGCAAATTGCGACCGATTTCTGCTCGATTAACGTTCTCTAATGGAGTAATCTTCAATTTTCACATGTATCCTGTCAGGGACGAGTCTCGGACACACGTACCTACGTATGTACAAAATCACCTCTATATACGATCTAAAGTAATCATGTAAAATTTCGATATTATTTGAATGCGTAAATGCGCTTGAATGAGATCGATCCATTGATCGATCCATCGAACGATCGATGAATTAATCCCCGAATATTTCTCGATGAGTATCTTCAAATAGATACGTATTACCGAGAATTTCATATAAGCGTTCAGGAGGAAAGGCCAGGTAGAGTGCAACAGGGCAGAGCAGGGCAGAACCCACGAAGCCAGAGGGGCCCACGGGTAGGTAGGCAGCCTTGAGCCAGAGAGACTGGTTTCTGTTTTTGCTTCCATAGTTCCATCCTTCGAGACTCTTCGGTAGTCCATCCTTCTTCGACTTTTTCTTTCCCCCTTACACCCTCTGCTCCCCTCCTTACTCTTTCTCTTTCTCTCTTTCTCTCTCCTTTGCCCCCCTCTCTTCTCTTCTCTTTCTCTCTCTTTCTTTCTTTCTTTCACTCACATCTATCTCGTTTCTTTTTCATCCTTCCTTCTCATTCTCATCCTATTTCCTTTTCTTCCTTCCCTTCTTTCTTTCTTTCTTTCTTTCTTTCTTTCTTCCTTCCTTCCTTCCTTCCTTCCTTCCTTCCTTCCTCCTCTTTTCTTCCTTCTTCGATCCGTTCTTTCTCATCGACTCAAGTTTTTCTTTACCTTCCTTATTTCCAAGCTCTTCATCCACCTCTTCCCGCGCTTGCGCTTTTCTATCGATCGCTAATTCCTTCAACGCATCTAATCGCCATTTTTCTTTCTTTTTTATTTTCTTCGTCTTTTTCTTCTTTTTTCTCTTACAAATTAGCAAACAGATATATCGACGAATATCATCACTTTTAGCAATGAGATCGTTTCTATGCGTCCGGATTCAACGAGAAAGAATATTAGGAATTTAATAATATTAATAATGTGGCATAATAAAATGAAATTTTGTTATTTTTCATTGCAACGCTTACGAACGATAGATAGATATAATATCGATGAATAATAAAAAAAAAGGAAAAACTTAATACGCGCAAATGCGTCGTAAAATTTTTGTATACGATCGAAAAAAAAGGTCTTTTCGATTCTTTCTCGATTTCGATAAATATCCAACGGGATCGAACACCGCGGACAGTTGTCCGCGCAGCTTGAAGAAGAGACCACGTGATATTCTCTCATCGCTTTTAATTAACGCGCGCGATGGAGGCAAGCTTTTACGAGCCGAGTCCACGACGAACGAATCTAAAAATTCCATACGTTCTCCGACTTGCCACGGTCGGACCGTGTCGGTCGTTCTCTTCATAGATGAGAGCCCCCCTATATACAACAAGGCCCCATAAAAATTTCTTCCCTCGTGATATTACCAAACATGATTTCTTCTTTCCTTTTTCTTTTTTTTTCTTTTTTAACACAAACGAACTCTTAAAAACAGAACTTATCGATTTCTACCATTCCCTTCGTTAAATCCAAGTAGATAATCCCTTCAAAACCTCGACAACGAGTTTACTAATTAATCCATCGGTTAATAAAAAAAAGAATCTCTCACGCGAAAAGAAAAACCCTTCGTTACATTTCTCTGAATTCGAAGTTTTATCATTATCTCGGAAAGAGAAGATAGAAAAAAGAAGGAAAGAAAGAAAGAAAGGAGAAGAAGAAAAAAGAAGAAAACAAAATAATACAACAGCGATGAACGATGGGCGTTTCCGCGACAATAAAATTTCTTCGCTCGCACCTCCACCCTGGTGCTCGATGAAAGCGATGAGAAGACGTGGGGTCCTGTGGCGCGATAAAACGGTTTCTCTCTCTCTCTCTCTCTCTCTCTGTATCTCTATCTTTCTCTTTTTATCTCTCTTTCTCCGTTTCTCTTCTTTGTCTCATCCCATCTTCTTCATCCTGCTCGTTTCGTTCACTCTTTCTATCTCTCTTTCGTTCTCCACTGGTGGTATACATGGCGGACAGGTTGGATCTTGACTGCAGGCGGATCGGCTCGTAGCATTCCAGAGTCGGCTTCTTCACGGTGCCGCCACCCCGTGTGCCAGTGCGTACAATCTGAGAAAAAGAGAGAGAGAGAAAGGGAAAGAAAGAGAGAGAGAGAGAGAGAGAGAGAAACGAAGATAAAGAGAAAGAGAGAAGGAAACCTCACCCAGAGTGGAATCTGTTTTTCGTCTCTACGTGTACCCCGACAGAAGGATCAATGGGTCCGGCATTAACATTAAGTAACAGTACCTGCTGCATACTAACTGCCGTATTATCGCCCCACTACGATTCTCATTCACCTGCGGCTCGTCACCCGTAATCAAATACACCATAAAGAACGAGAGGGCCATCTTTCCTCTCCCCCCTTCCCTTCTTCCTTTTCCTTTTTTCGATCTTGGATCGAGGCATCGACTAAATCCCTCTTTTCCCCTTTTTTCTACCTACCTATCCGACGTTGTCAGAAGCAGCCGCCATATTTACCCTCTCTTTTCGTCTTCCACCTATTTACTATCCTACGTCGTTCAATGAAATAGTACCGACTGTCCGTAACCGACGGAAAATGAAAAATCCAATACGATGCGTCTCCGTCGATGTGTTTAAAGCTAATAATTGGAGATTATAAAGTACACCCGACTTAACGGGTCGTCGTTAATTTAATCTCGACTTTATCTTAATCCTCGATAATAATGTTTTGCTTTTAAAATGTTGAATTTTAATGTCGTCGTTCGCTAAAAAGAGAGAGAGAGAAGGAAAGAGAAAAGAAAATTCAATATATACATATTAAATACACATATAGATATATCGTAGGTGTGACAAAAACTATAATAATGACATTTCTTTCGAATATGTTAAAGACCTAGGACAGATATGTAGGTATATATATATATATATATATATATATATATATATATATATATATACGGACATGAGGTAAGAAATAAATAAATTATTCTTAGAGATAGAAAGGATTCTTCGTACGAGCACCGCGTGTCCATTTGCCGAAAGTCAATTCAAACGGAACGAAATTAAGCAAAGAGTTCTCCTTGAAGTGGGCTCGTTAAACGTCGAAAAGTGGTCATTTCATTCACGAAATGTCAGTTGCCTCGGGCGAGAGACTCGTGAAAGGTATCATTTCAAACAGGAAGAGGACGATCACGGGAGACTCGTCGATGTCAAACTATCCTTAAAAGCACTTATCGTACGAGGAAAGAGCGTGTTGTCGCACTGTGAAATCAACGCTCGATTGATTCGGCATGATAGTACTAATTGTTAAATAACGTTTTCAATAACCAAAGGAACCAGCAAAAAATACATTTTTAACGGAGACGAGGGTAATAGATATCTTTATAGATCGATAGAGTTATGCGATTTAATAGGAAACCCGAGTTGACTTCCAGTAAAAAGTCGAAGCCAATTAACTTTTGCCATTACCGAGAACAACGAAAATACCGTTTCGAAAAATATCGATGGTAGCGAGCAAACCGAGGCCGAAGGTGTAACTAATCGACAAACCGAACGTTGTTCCCAAGCCGGTGTTGTTATATCGATGCTCCTTCTTCTTTACTATCTTTGCGGTTAGCCAGCTACCGCAAAAACATCGATGGAACATCGAGTCGGTGAACTTTCGAAGAAGAGCACGAGTGAAACGCGAGGTCGATCGCTATCGAATACGATCGCGACGGAGACAGGATATTCGACGAGATGCACCAAAATTATTAACCCACTTGCGATCGGATCTTTTAAATTTAATATTCTTACGAGCGGGAAAACGTTTGTCCGTCGTTGAAGCGTCAAGGGCTTAACCCGTCAAGGTCTATTACTTATCCTCGATTTCTAAGAAATTCGCTCGCGTATCGCTTATAAAAACGAAAGGAAAACGAAAAGAAAAAGAGAGAAGGAGATTATGGCAGCATCTATCGCGAAACACGTTGGTGTCGCTTACGATAACTCGAGAAAAGCACTTTCGTTGCAAACGAGCGAACGGTGAAATCACCGATCATCTTTCTTCCTTTTACGATCGAAGAAACGATGGATGACGAACGATCGATGACTTCGGCATGACTCTATCGATCGTTTTCATTGATTTCTTCATTTTATTGATTCATATTAGTAGAACTTTCGTTCGATCTTCCAGATCATCCGGATCATATCGATTATACCGATAATTATTAATACGATCGATCGATCCATTGATCCGATCTATTCACGCGTACTTTACGATATCGTATTTTACTCCAATTATATACGTACGCGTATCGAATACAATATTATTATTCAGCTACTTGCTGAGAGAGGAAAGGAGTATAAGCGGCACGATTATCGTTAGGATCGAAAGTCAACGTTGTCGAGTACTTTTCATATCACGAACGAACTCATTGACCTCGTCGCATCGTCCTTACTTTCGTAGCTCGAGACTTGGGCCGTTTTAATCGTAAATTTAAGAGTTACTCTCTCGAAGACGCGGCGACGAGACGTCGGCAAAGTGTTAAAAATAACTTAATTAATACGCGCGCTCTCCGAGCCGATGCGATAATTGGGCGGACCAAACCAACGGAATGCTTCGAGGCAGGAACTATGATTAACTCGGTATCCAATTAACTCGTATTAGGACTACGTTACGACCACGTATGTACTCTTGGTATATATCCATTTAACTACTCACACAAATGTCGAACGTAGATCATAGTATTACACGGTGTTCCGAGAAGATAACTCGCGAACATCCTCGTCTAACCAGCGATCGGAATCGTTAAACCAATCGGAATTATCGTCGATCGTTTGCGAACCACGAATATTTCGATAATAATAATCCATACGATCGGAAACGATATTTTTATGATTACTCGTCGTTCGTCTATGAATCCGTTTTATTCTCTTTTCTCATTCTTTTTTGCATTTTTTTCCTTGTTTCTGCATCATCGTTTTTCAAACGAATCACAAAAATTTGTTTCTTCTTTTAGCTAAGTTTTTTTCTCCGTTCGAAGAGACGTTTCCATTTTCTTTGATGGTTTTCCTTTTTCTCTCTCTTTCTCTCTCTAACGATGTTCGCGATTCTGATTCTAAAACACGAATGCTCCTGCTGTTTCCTCGAAGCCAAGAGATGTAAGAGGGCATTCCGCGGACTTAGCCTGTCGGCCCGTACGTCGTAATTGCCTAATAAATTGCGGCTTAATTGAGCACCACCGTAGTCCGCCGATTTACATCGTTCCTTCACTTCTTTCATAAATCCTTCTCTACCTACCTACCTACCTACCTACCTACCTACGTATCTACGTTTTCAGAATTAACGGACTCGTGCGAGGTTGTTCGATCGAGCTAGGACGATACGACGAAAACGAATCCGAAACGGAAATAGAGACGTCAATGCCTCAAGCAATCAAGGCAATGATTATAAAAAAAAAAAAGGAAGAAAAAAGCCAACGCGAGAAAAAGAAATCAGAAAAAACAACACGAAGAAAGTCGTGCGACCCACGTGTGAAATCGCGAACAATTATAAAACGTAAAAATGATCGTAAAAATTAATGAAAATTATTCAGTGTTTTACATAATTGGTCAATTAAATATTAATCGAAGGAGCGATGCAAAACAATGTAAAATAATAATCATTATGTATTCCGAAATTATAAAAGCGGACGCGATTTAATATAGGATGCGAACAACGTCAAGAAGAGAGATCACAGTGCGACGAGATCGTTAGTGGTAGTGAGGCGATAGGTGAACCGGTAACACGGAAATATTAAAACCGTACACGTAAGTTAGGAGGATATATGATTGCGAGTGTAACATCGCGTAAACCAGGAGAGAATTAAAAAGGAGGGAACTTCTGGCGATGCCGAAGCGTCTACTTTAGAGCAACGGCTTTATTGTTGAGTCGTTCGTGTGGAGAACGAGAGAGAAAGAGAGAGAAAGTGAGCGTGTGTATGTGAGAGAGAGAGAGAGAGAGAGAGAGAGAGAGAGAGAGAGGGATGAAATATACGAAGAAGAAGAAGAAGGGAGCGAAGAAAAAAAGATTAAGAAGAAGCAGCGAAGTAAAGCTGAATAACGTCGCGAGGTTCGCCGATCGCGAAGCTGATAACGAAGGCTGCTGGTGCTCGTGATAAGGCTGGGCAGGATAATTAACACGTGAGAACCAGCTCCTCCCATAGGAAAGCAAAACCTCGCCTATATACGCCTCTTTCTCTTCTCGTAGTATCGGTGTCGTTCCAACGAGCTCTCTACTTACTCGCTGTAGTTATGTACATATACGTGTAGATATATATATATATATATGTGTGTATATACTCCAACAAGTGTGTGAGAATTAACTGGTGTATAGTCGTTGTCGTCGGACCGAACGAACTCGTCCGTTCTCACTCCGTTGGAAAAGAAGAAAAGCAAAACATGTTCCGCGTTTGCAGGAAGAGTAATAACGGTACAGGATCAGGGTGGATAAGGATGTTAAAGATGTCCTCGTTATAGCTTATAAGTGTACACTCTCTCTTTTTCTCTTTCTCCCTCTTTCTTTCTCTCCCTTCCCCTCTTTTTCTTTCTATCCATAAATAGTGGCTAAGTCGTGTGAAATTTTGCGGTAACTTCGTAACTAACTTTAATATTATAAAAAGTGACTCACCCTATACATATATGTATGTATATATATATATATATATATATGTATATGTATATATAGTGTACAGCTTCCGCGTTGGATCCTACGTGGAATACAATGTGCTATATAGTTGGGAGACAGGAAGGCTCGTTCGAACGTAGGCGTCTATCTCTTAATTCCCCTACAGCATCCCTTTGTATATTTTCACTTTCCAACTGAGAATCTTCGTATAGAATATATATGTCTCTTCTTGTAAATACAAAGCTTTACTAAAAAAAAAAAAGAAATCGAAAAGACATTAATAACATACTGCATTAAATAATTATTTTATATTTTTAAAACGTCGTTGTAATTAAAATAATTATGACGAAACGATAGTATTAAATTATATACAGATACACAAATAATTATCGAGAACGAGAGTGGTCTACGTTTAGCTTTCTCAACTTTGATTTTATTCCTTCAATAATCGTCTCAACAATTGCAAGCGAGCTAAGGAAAAAGAGAGAAAGGTAAAAAGGTCACCGAGTGACGAACGACCAAAGCTGTTCGAGTCGAAAGGGAGTGAAAAGATCTCCGGAGACCGGTCACGCTCCCTAATTGAGGGACACCGCAATAATTTCAGGGTGGCCCGTCCGGGATTCTCGAGCCTCTAGGTAGGAAACGAAGGAGTATCTAAAGAAAAAAAAGAGAGGAAGAGAGACAGAGATGGGACGAGTCGAGTCGAGTCGAGTCGAGTCGAAAGATCGACGGCTACGACCACCGTAACATCGAAATTCTGTGGAATTCGGAGACACGATGAAAGAGAGAGAGAGAGAGACAGGAAAGCACCCTTTAGGGTCTTCTTAGTCACGCTACTCAACGAACCGACAATTATGAGAAAAGTCAGCAGCACCGTTAGTACAATGTCCGATCCGTTAAACGTTCTCAAAATTCGTGGAAAAGAAAAGAAGAAGCAGAAAGAAAAAAAGAAAAAGAAATTCTACAGATTGAAAAAAGAAATCGGCACTAACTTTGACCGACTTCGATCGTTTCCCGACTTTTTTTATAGCGCATAGAATCACACATTCGCAAGATCGCGACTTTTACGAGAAACATTATCGACGAATAAGCGGTATCGTTACACGCCATTAAAATTGCCCGTAAAACTGACGCTAACACGATCGAAATCCCTATTACATAGCAAATTAAAAGAGAAAGAGAGAAATAGAAGAACACGGGGCTTCTCTTCGCGTATTCTCTCGCTTCTTCCTCGTTTCTTCCTTCTTCTCATTCTCGTTCTTCTTCCTCGTCTTCTCCGTTTCTTGAAATACTCTAACGCTCGTTGTTAGCCGCGAATCATCGGCCGCCATTGAACGGAGTTATTACGCGTAGTTATTGGGCCTTAATAGGTTCAACAGGGCCCCACTCGAGATATGTCGATTATCGGGTTATCCCTACCACTTTCTTCTCGAGCTACTATACCGAGTACACGCGAGGTAAATACACGTTATGTGTTAGACTCTATACTCCGAGTAGAGTCTCTACACAGGGATATACGATTTATCTTTTTGCGAGCCTCGAGTCACATCTCTATATCTATGTGTGCGCGTATGCATTCTTGCTTCGTTGCAACTCATGCACGCGTATCGACACGGAGGGACTCGATACACGGAAATACGCATACATACGTACGTATATACGTACGTAGAGATTTCTTGCAAGGTACGCGCGAGCACAAAGTAACCGCACTGCGTTTATTTGCAGTCGTTTCGAGAGGAAACGTGTTTTGTACATCTCTCTCTCTCTCTCTCTCTCTCTCTCTCTTTCTTTCTGTCCTTGTTGCTCTCACAGTCGATGCTCGACACAGGTGTCACCTATATATGAAAGAGAAGATATTCAGTAACACGTTATCAGAATACGACGAGGTCGACTCGAATTTTTCCTCGATCTCGTCGTCGAGGTCGACGAGCGAGACGCGATAAATAAATGAACGAGAAAGTAACTTCTTACGTATGTATGCACGATATACAAGGAACCCGAGTACCGGGAAGAAAAATGAACTCTTCGCCTTCGTCCTCCTGAGAACGTGCGCACGCTCGTTCGTTCGCAAAGATAAATATGAACCGTTGTTGGGCAGCATCGCGAGACCGTATCACGAGCATTGTTTGCCAAGCTGAAGAACTACTACTACCCAGTTTCGATACGATCGTGGATGGAGTCATCGGATATCAAAACGAGCAAACGATGTTCCTTTCCAGGTGTTGTTTCTTTTCATCCGAAGATTTCACTTTCAATGTCCCCTGAGAGAAAGAGAGAGAGAGAGAGAGAGAGAGAGAGAGAAAAGAGAAGAAAAGATAATACCTTTATCAAATTTTTTCTGGCAGACAGATGCATTATCCGAAGGATCCATAGAAAACTTTTTAAATAATAAAATCATTTCTCTCGAATAACCCGTTTCCAACGAGAAAAAACAATAGATATTACTTACAAACAAACAAACAAAAAATAGGAAGAAAAAGAGAGAATATCAATTCCTCGCACGAACAGAATTTACCATTTAAATAGATAGGACGTTTAACAGAAACTAGGAACGAGGTAGAGCATCTTAAGACTAGCTAGGGGAAAGATAAATCCAATCCGTTGGTGTTTTGAACCGGTGTGCTCGCGCACGATACTCGTGCTATCTCTCGTGGCTTCCGTTCTCCTCTCTTGGAGAGCTGGCTGTTCGTTCCGAGAGTCTCTCTCTGTCTCTCTCTCTCTCTCTCTCTCTCTCTCTCTCTCTCTCTCTCTCTCTCTCTCTCTCTCTCTCTCTCTCTCTCTCTCTTTCTCGATACGATCGCGGATGGAGTCACCAGATATTACGAGGGCAGCACAGCATCCTCTCTTCGTAGTTTCCTACACCAGGGCCCTCCCTCCTTTCAAAGATAGAAAGAGAAAGAGAAAGATAGAGATAGAGAGAAAGAGAGAAATAGTGTGGTTCGTGGTATACAACAACACGTTGAAGCACACAGGTTTGCCTTCGATCGGGTTACCGATCGCCCCCTCGTGCCAGATGCGCGCCATTGCCTTTTGCCAAGCGCCTTGCTGCACTCGTGTTTTGCGCCCGCGGGAGTGTTGCATCGACGATGCATCTGGACGATGAAAGCGGAAGAGAGAAGGAGAGAGAATAGTAGGGGAGAAGAAAGAGAGAAGCGTGTCAATGGGAAGCTCGTGGCACGCACCTGTACGTTTTTCAGGAGGGAAGGACCCCGAGCCGAGTTAAAAGGAGGGCGTGGAACGAGCTGCTTGGAGCTGGCTGAAGGGGGTGCGAAAACGTCCGGCCCCCTTTTTTTTTAAAGGGACACAAACGACCCACGCATCTGTCGCAATCACCGTGTCATTGTCAGCATAAACCGGGAGCGATTTAAACGGGCCGCTATGGATATACCGCGCTCGGCTTTTAATTCTCTCCTTTTTTTTCTATCCTCCCCTTCCCCATACCATACCTTGATCTCCCTCGTTCCTCAGTTATGTCAATGGCATCGAACTGTAAGTAAACCCTAGCTGTATTCGATATAAAGCCTGTCTGTCCCTTCGATGATATCGTCCGAGTTCGATGCAACCTATTTGTTCGAACTCGATTCCAAATCCTATTCAATATTCCGTCGTACTTTCTAAATATTAGTATATCAATAGCAAATGTCGCGAGAATATGTTCGTTAAATTCATATAAATATTCGTTAGTGTTTACGCCAATGCGGGCGCGTGGGCCCACGCGCCCGAATATCGCACCCTTTCACGAATTTCGATATTGCTCACGCTAATGCGTGATTTCGCACACGTGTTTTATACGGACGATGTTGTGGGATCATCTAGACGGCAGGCAGGGTAAGCCAAGCACTTCGTAATACGAGAACGCGAGCACTTACGTTGTTCCTCGAAGTTCTTCTTTTCTTCTTCTCGCCGTCGTCGTCGTCGTCGTCGTCTCGCGTCGGTTCCTTCTTCTTATTTCCGAAACCCCTTCCGTATTTCTTTTGCTTTCTTTTTGTTTTTTCTTCTTCTTCTTTTTTTCTTCTTCTTCCTCGTCTATTTCTTCCTTCCTAAGAGGACTACTCTTATAGCACGAGACTTTCTACTCCCCCGGCGCTAAACGTAAGACGAGAACCAACACGCTTCGAATAAACCGGGGAAGTAGATGCCGATCTCTCTGTGTGGGACACGTTCTCAAAAACAGAAGGCCGTTCCCTTTTAAAAGGGCTGTGTTGTGTCAGCTTCCTCGACGATATATCAACTCTCTACCACACCGGTCATTTCAAGTGGAACCTTCGGAGGACACGGAAACCCTGTCAAAAATAATACATTACCATAACGATTATGTCATTTATGTAAATATTCATACATCAATCTAAAGGATTTGGAATTATATAAAGAAACATTTTCGTCCTCATCTTCGTCGTCATTATTTTCGGTTAAATCAATCGCTAACGATGCAACAATCCTTTACAAACAATACGCGTCGAATCAACGATCGAGTTTAATTATCGACACTCTTTTAATTCTCTAAAGAGATATGATCACCTGGGAGGCGAAGCAGAGCGTTAGAATTTCAAAGCTAACCGCTCGCTCGAGCGGAACCTTTCAAGGTTGCTCTGAATCGCGAGGATACGCGTGAAATTAGAAGTTAATGAAGCGAACGTAAATTATGTTTCCCGAGATGATCGGTAACGACTTCTCCTTTCTTTCTTTTCTTTTTTTTTTTTTTTTCGATGGCTCGTGATACGAAGGAGATAATCTCAAGTGGAGGGTTCCATAGATAGCCCAATTTACGATGGAACGTGTTCGAAGGGTAGAGGAGCTTGATCGATTCGAGAGGGATAGAGAGAAGAACACTTGTCGTCTTCCCATACGCGACAGACGGCTCTTTTTCCACATCCTGTTACACAATGACGGAGGTGCCCTTAGACGTAAACCACCCTCGGTAGCAGAACGTAAACCGCACGCGCTCGTGAATGCTGAAGAATCATCGCTCTCGATGGGTCGCTCGTTACCATACAAAACGGACGATTCCTTTTTTAAAGACCGAATCAATCGTGCTTGTTGCAACAAAGAAAGAAAAGAAAAAAGTACAAAAAGAAACGATTTTTTAACCGAGTTGAACGAATATTAATTCTTCTTTTTTTTTTTTATCGTACGCACATACTCCGAAAGGATTTGAACAAACGAGTTATATCTATCGAATATCGTCAAACGTATGCGAGAAACATAATCGTGTCACGCGGTTAAATCTTTTATTTAGATTCGCGATGTTAACAAGCGACCGACCGATGCAGAGAGATGCAAGACTACCGTATCCCTATCGATCCGCAAACGTAATATTTGACTTTCCTGGATAAACCACTGGCTTTGAGTTCACAGAAGCACGAACGCAAAATATTATCATAATCCGATGCGCGATGAAGCTGGGTAGCCACCGCAACGGAATACAACGCCGCGTCGGGGCGCCAGTGAAGTGGATCTGTGAAACTCGTGCGCGAATCGGCTCAACCACGAATTGCTTCCGCAGTACTCACTTCCAAGTGGCGTAACAAACACGGTAGAACATTTCGAAGCTATCGATTCGTCGAATACCATTCTCAGTATTAAATCGTGATGGTATTGCCTTTGGAGAAGAAGAAAAGAAGAAGAGAAAGAGAAAAAGGGACCCGGAAAAACGATCCGCAAACTATTCAAGAACGATATGTAACGGAATCGATGATCGAATCGGCACGGTCATAGTCTAGAATCGAAACACCGATCGATCGATCGAAGGTACGATTCACGATCATTAATTTCCATCCACATTGAAATCATCCGCCATAAGAAATCAATCATTCCTCCAGCCGTCTGCCTCGAAAATCTACTTTGTACTTTAAGTGGTTAAGAAACGACGCTCCAACTACGTACCTATATCGCACGAACGCATAGGCGTCAAAACGTGCCGCGTAACAAAATGAAATTTTTATTTTTACGATTGTCATGTTTCGACGGAGCCGCGATATATCGGCGATCTCAAAAAATGGAAAGAAAAAATTGTGAAGTAGCTAGAGGACGTTACAACAATACGATGCTCGTGAATGACACCATAACGTACGAGACACAGCTGCTGAAACGATAGTACTACCGCGCTCCTAACGGTAGAAACGATCGGCTAACGTTACATTCGCGAAACGAAGCTAAAGTCAACGACGACGACGAGGAAAGAAGGATAGAGGGGGAGGGAGGGAGGGAGGGGAGAGAGAGAGAGAGAGAGAGGGAGAGAAGGGTGATTGCACTTGCCCCAGATACGAGAGTAATCCGTCGATAGAATTCCTATATGCGCTTTAATTGCGTGCGACCGATTCCCGAGCACCAGATCAAAACGACCCGAGCTACCACTAATGGTGTCCGATATATCGCAAAACTTTGGAATGTTTTACCTATGCCGACACTAAATTATTTTTCTATCATAATACTTAGGCGCTTTCAAATCGACTTTACATCCGATATATAGATATATGTCTCATAAGAACCTACGACCTATAAAAAAGATATCATACAAGACTTTCACTTGGAGGACGCCCGAAGGCTCGCGTGTCACTTAACATCGACAAGTACGAGAGTACGAGTGCATTACTCTGTGATCACTGCGGCTTCTGGAAAAGTCGACGCCAATGGAGGTCCAATGATACTCACGATCGATGGATCCAATAATGACGATAATATCGCGAGAACCGAACGGAGTTCGATCAAAGGCCACGGAGAAGCAGTTGCTTCGAGAGAGAATCAACGTCGATCTTGGGATATCGAGTTATTAATTATCTTAACCTCGGCTGTACGTACGTTGACGTGTACAATGCACGCACACGCGCGAGCATAGTTGTACATATCTATACGCGTATGTACATATACATAATAGATAGATTCGTAGATACGAAGATCGTCCGTCGATCAGTCCACGTCGTCCTTAGATTTGCCAGAATGGCGAAGCTCTTACAAGATCAAAATAAAGTTAACATTATTTTACACCATATGTCATAATTTCGTTCCGCCTTGCTTCGCGATTAAAGAATAAGACGCGTTACGTTATCGAAAAAAAGAAAGAGAAAGAAAAAGGAAAAAAGAAGAAAAGAGAAAAGGGAAATTTTCGGGAGGACATAAAAATTTAACGATGAACCTTTCGGCACGATTCTATCTACGGTCAAAGAGAACATGTACAAAATAATTAGTCGGCATCATTGATTTCATCTGCCAATAAACGTCGGCTTCCCTTTTTGACTCGGCGAGTTATACGATCTTATTAATGCCGGTTGATGTTAATGCGAGAAAGAACCAATACGCGAGCTGTTAATGGTGTTTGCCCGCTTGACCGAAAGATCGTTAATTATTATTCGAGGTCCTGCGGAATTGTGACGTATGAATATCACGAAACGTCGTGCCCGACTCGACGTGCGTCGCTCGAAATAATGATAATTAATGATCGATAATTCACGTCCTTACGTCCGACGTACCAAACCCCATGCTTTGTTTTAATTACTTTCGTCAGATCGTATCGATCGGGAAATAAAGACAACGCGATTTGTATCTTCCTTGACCGAAACAGACAGAGATGTAATCGCTTAGATTACAACAACTATCCTTCCTGCCTACTGCAATGTATCTTTTGATCGGTCTATCTTATTACCAAGATCGCTAACGGATGGGGAATTTCCCATGAACAATTAACGTCCTCGGGAGGTCGATCGTTGGACAATAAAACCATCTCACACATAGAAAAACGCAATTAACGTTAACGAAAGTATCGTTCGTTATCGTGACGAATAAATCTCTTCGTCTAGGACCGCGATAAAATTTCTTAAATAGAGATTCTAATCTACGAAAAGAAAAAAAAAAAGAAGAAGAAGAAACTACCAAGGGGACGACGATACGCACGAAAACGCTACATAAATCTCGACGAAAATTCTAAAGAAGAAGGTAAGAAACAACAGAAAAAGAGAGGAAAGGGAAAAGGAAAAGGAGAAAGAGAAAGAGAAAGAAATCCACGGATATTATACTCACGTTCCTTGAAATATCGTCGTCGTATCGTGCATTCCAAGCGGGCAACGCGATATATTTCGCAATCAGAGTTTATTACATCGCTCGATTTACACCACGAATCGAAAGTCACGATCCCTCGGGTCCGATGAAGCCGACGATACCGATGCAAGGTGTATATCTGCGTAGCCTTATCCTACCTACCAGGATGATTCGATACTACAAGGAGAAGGGGGATAAGAAAGAGAGAGAGAAAGAGAGAGAGAGAGAAAGAGAAACGAAGAAAGGAAGAACGAAAGGAAGGAAGGAAGGAAGGAAGGAAGGAAGAAAGAAGAAGAGAAGAGAAAAGATGTTGCTCGACTCAAATGCGATCTGCGAGAGAGATGCGCGTTACATCGCTTGGATATATACGGATATGAGTCGTAGAATTGTGTTGGTCACAGGTGGGGGAGAGAGAGAGAGAGAGAGAGAGATGAATAGAAAGAGAAAGAAGTTGGAATGGTAAAGGAGAACTTACAGCTAATAATCATTAGCCAGAGATGCGGGAGCAGATATCAGTCGAGGCAATCATTGCGGCATTCGATCAAACGAACGAAGACTCTCTCACTCATTCGCTCACTCTCTTTCTCTCTTTCATCTTCTTCCTCTTCTTCTTCTTCTTCTTCTTCTTCTTCTTCTTCTTCCTCGTCTTTCTTCTTCTTGCAAGCAAGTCTACGCGTCACGATAAATCGACGTCGAAGAGAGTAGTTCTCGTAGCAAGCACAACGCTTTTAGCCAATGCCGTCTAATAGTTGGACGTCGTCGTGTTAACCGTTGTCGATATCCAAATCGCTGATCGACGCTGAGCTCATCGTCGTAATGACGACTCTTCTATTATTCTCGTAAAGCCTCCATCTTGTTTTCGGTCCGTCGATAGAGAAAGACGACTGGAAGAATGATAATGTCGTTAGATACTCCGATTACCAGGACAACCATCACCCGAGAGACAACGCGTCGTGTCAAGAGATGCATGTTCTCGAGGATATCGTGTGTAAAGCGATGAAATTTATCCTTCTTTCAAACGACAGCTTGACCCTGGGTTAGGTCCTCTAAAGGTTCAGAATACATATGAGTATATATATATATGTATGTATATATATATATATATGTATCACGTGGGTATAAGTATGTATATATACCCTTGGCCTTTCCACGCTTTTTGTCCTACGGTACTTAAGTTGCGCAGGACTCTTAAACTGGCTTGAATGTATACACGTAGCAAAAAAGTAGCCACCTTCGAGAAGACCCGAACTCTCAAGTGTTGAATTTTCGACCGACCCAAATTACCATATTTTTCAAGAATTTCTTTCAAAAACTTCATCCCCTTTCATCTTCTTTCTTCTCTCTCCATCTTTCTCTCTCTCTCTCTCTCTCTCTCTCTCTCTTTCTTACTTTTTACCAAATTACCTGGAAGCTATATGCCCATGGGTTGTACTTTGCTAAGAAACTTATTGCACGTTAAAGATCGAAAGGAAGATCGTAATTCTCACTACCGGTTGACCCACGTGAAAGAGGGTCGCAAGTTTCGGTGGATATGGAAGTAATTACGAGGTAATTAAACTTAACGCACTGGACAAGATGCGTCGCATTTCGTCGTCTCATCTTTTCATTTTCTTTCTCTCTCGTACTCACACACGCATATATAGACGTATATACGTTAACTCAAGAGATAGAGAAAGAGAGAACCACCGGTCAAATCGCTCGTCCTCTTCGTCTCCTCGTCGTCGTCGTCGTGTTCCTATCCGCCATAGGTTTTGCCGCAGCCGCGTTCTGCGGTTTACCGCATGTCCAACACGGCCAGCTACGGACTACCTCCTTCAGGCTCTTCTTCCACCGGCCATAAACCATCATTACGCTAGTATATACAAGCGAGCACGAGGGTTCTACGGGAAGATCTCACCGGCCACGAGCCGCGGTCCGTGAAATTTCTGGTAATATTTCCACGAGTCGGTCTTTCCTTTCTTTCTCTCTCTCTCTCTCTCTCTCTCTCTCTCTCTCTCTCTCTCTCTTTCTCTTTTTCTTGAAAATAGAGATGCAGCTTGGTATATACCATCACACTCGACGTTCTCCGCACCTTCTTTCCGAACGAAATCCGAACGAATTCCCTTGCCATGTCAATGATACCTCTACTCGTTGTTATTCCTTTCGCACGTTACAAACAGTTCAGTGCACAAATATGAAAAAGAGAGAAATAGAAGAAGAAGAAGAAGAAGAAGAAAGATAAGATATATTGGATTCCTTCGTTCGCTCGAATAGTATACAAGATAGAGGAAAGAAAATAACCGACGATAAAAAAAAAAAAGAATAAAGAAAGAAAGAGAGAAAAGAAAAAAAGGAAAGAAATTTTTCCAATCCACGTGACATCCGTGCGAACGGATTCTTTCCGCCTCGGCGGTCCGTAATTCAAAGAATTAACGCGAGTTACTTACTCTAATACTAGTTACCTCAACTGCGAAAGTGCGAGCTTAAAGGAAGCGATGATAAATTACGAATAACGCTGGGCTCTTAATATAACGATCATGTATTTATAACGTGTGGAATGGACCGTAACTCGAGAGCAGGTTGAACGAAGAAAGAATAAGACGACGACGACGAGGACGATGTGCGAGAGAGAGAGAGAGAAAGAGAAAGAGAAAGAGAAAAGGAGAGAGAGAGAGAGAGAAAAAAACAAACGGAGAGAGGGAGGGAAGGAGGTAAAGAGAGAGAGAGAAAGATAGACAGACAGACAGACAGAGAGAGAGAGAGAGAGAGAGAGAAAGTAAAGCCGCGTGGTTGATCTAGTCGGCGAGATAATTCGACTTCTTATCAAGTCGGCTTTAAGTAGTTTCGTTCATTAAGGTGGACGCAAGAAGAGGCCGACTGACTCGCGCATAACAGTCGACGTAATAAAACGCGTTGCTACGAGCTTCTTTCTCTTCCCTCCCCGCCCTTCCTCGGTCACCCTTCTCCCTTCTACCTACTCCTTCCAACCCCTTTTTCTCTCTGCGCTCGCTTCGTACACACCGAGCTAACTACTTATCAATTACAATAATGGGACTATTAAATAATAATGGCGGACACGTTAGGTGCAAGGGCAAACCTTTATGACTACAACTTTTATAACGAGCTAGGTGTTAGGCGGTACTTCTCATTTATAGCATATAGTGCAAACACTATATTCGGTATTCATACAAGAGATATTATTCTCTTTATAAATATGTATGTATTATATATATATATATATATATATATATATATATATATTCTTTTTTCCTTCCATTATCATATTTTCCTATTTCTCTCTCCGCAAATGGCGTAACACCCCGAGAAAGCTGACGTCTTTCACGAGCGCTTGGTGATTTCATTATCGTCGGAATTCAATGATGAGCGGCGATCTCTTTAAAATCGTATTTCTTCGTCGTATTTGAAAATCAAACGGCTATTTACTTTCGCACGTACCTTTACGGTTCGCGGAAGTTGGATATACTGTCTCAGTTCTCTGGATACGCTGCTGTCGCCGATCTCTCAAGACTCGCAGGTTTTATTTGACGAATATCGAGTCTCGTTCTCCCTTTGACTGCTGCTCCAACTCCATTTCCTATCTGACAAGAAAGATCAAATGTTATTTCGTTACGATCGATCGGAGCATGAGAATGACGACGACGAAATCGTTCGAGTTAGATTAGATTAGATTAAAAAAGCTCTGGAGCTGTCTCGACGAATTTAAGTTTGATATTCGAAGAAGGAAAAGAAGGAATAAGAGGAAATAAAAAAAAAAAGAGGAAAGGGAATAGACGCGTTACACGTTCGCAAGATATAGAGAAGTTTCAATGACGTTCGTTTTAAAAAAAAAAAAATCTTACTTTTCGAGCACGAATCAAATTGTGTCGAATCGATCCCTCGATGAAACTCCAGGTACGACTTTTTCGGCCATTGTAAGTCGAACATCGCCGCGTCCTGTTATTGTCCTCTGGTTATTGGAAAGAATGTAAAAAAGTCGAAGGAACGTCGCTGTAAAAAGGAGCGAGTTAATCGAATAAATGATACGCTCATAACGGTCGTCCATCGTCGTAGGGGGACGATGGCGTTCGATTCGAGCGTGTCGAATCATAATGTCAAGTTCCACGTAGGTATCATCGTCAAATCTTTCTCACCCCGTTCGCACCTGCTTTCTTTCGAACTTGAAAACTTGTTGTACCTATTGTAAAAATAAAAAAAAAAAATAACAAAAAAAAAAAAGAAAAATAGTAAAAGAAAAAGGAAAAGATATGTATTTTTTCAAAACGAAATAAGACACGTCGCCAAACGTCTTTTACCTTTCCTCTTCTACCTTACGTACTTATTTTTCGTTCATTTTTATTTTGAAACACATCGAGGCGAAAGGCTTAAAGTAAAGCAAGATCAAGAAGGATCCAAGAGAACCGTGCTTTGTCGTTTAATACTTTTTATCTTCTAATCTCTCCTCGATCAAAAGGAATGTCAGAGATATCTCAAATCAGGTGGATGCCTTTAGCTTACCAATGCATAATGCATACCTTGCTCTCCCGTATAGTCCATTTAAAAAACTTTCCAAAGTACTGACTTGCTCTGCCTTTAAACTCAACACTAAAAGCCAACCTCGATTCCGGTAAAAACGAGCTAATAAAAACAACGACCTTCGTGAACAGAAAGAAAAAAAAAAGAAAGAAAGAAAGAAAGAAAAAGAAAAAAGGAAAAAAGCAAAGAAGAGAAAGAAAAAAGAAAACGAATGAATAGATAAAGCAAATTACATAAATATTTATATAGCTGCATAAGAAAAACTCTACGCGTAAAATTGTTTAGAACTAAACAACGATGTACTGTAAAATTTTTACTATCGATATGCTTAACTCTTTCGTTGTTACCTACACGTAATTCTTCCCTCTTATTTCCGCATAAGACTCATTAAGCCTTCCGCCTCGGCGTCCCGCCGATTTACTTGTGTTTCTCGACGTCTAATAAGGATCATATATCGCGTAGGCGACCTCCTACGTGCCTCCTCTCTTTCTTTCTCTCTCTCTCTCATCCGCAAATAGACGAGACGTTCGAATAATACACGCGTCGCGTCAAAACGCGGTGCTTATTGTTAGCAACTCTACGTGACGGCGAACATACTAAACAACTATGTATAATAATAATTTTCCTATCATTTTATATATATATATATATATATATATATATATATATATTGTATATACATATTTATAGTTTATAGACAATTCATACATTATATATATATATATATTATATAATAGTTTATATTCCTATTAACCCAACATCCACGAAATTTCAATGAAACATCTATACATCAATTATTTCCTCTAACAAATTTGAAATGTAACTATCATTCTTTATCCACCAATCGATAACGACCGACAGAGCATCGATCGAGTTCACGTTACAAAACCGTCTTGTGAACTATTTCGCTTTCTCTCTTTCTCTCTCTCTCTCTCTCTCTCTCTCTCTCTCTCTCTCTCTCTCTCTCTCTCTCTCTCTTTTAAATAGACCACCTACGCGAAAGCATGCTCGACTCTATCGTTAAGGTTGGCAGCTTTTTCTCCGTTTTAGGCGAGGATCTAGATAATTCGTGATTAATTAGATATTATAAGCATTATTGATGAGAAACAGCAGGAACGAGACGAAATTCTGAAAGAGAAGAGGAAAGAGAAGGAGTGGAAGGAGAGAAAGAGGAGAGAAACAGAGAGACAGAGAAAAAAGAAAGAAAGAATGAAAGAATGAAAGAACGAACGAACGAACGAACGTACGAAGGAAGAAAGAAACGAGCGAGCGAACGAACCAACGAACGAACGAACGAACGAACGAACGAACGAACGGACGAACGGACGGATGGACGGACGGACGAGCGTCACGGAGATCGGATCAGAGAACGGTAGGTGGTCCATCGAGCCTCTCCAGCATCCACTTCTCTCCATGGAGGAGAGGAGCTCTGGCATCTCCTTCGGCTCCCGAGATCTCTCTTTCTTTCGTTCGAGGCTCTGTGTCCGTACCGACTAGCTTCGTCGACTGACTTCCCTTCCTCTCTTTTTCTCCTCCTCCACTTCTTCTTCTTCTTCTTCTTCTTCTCCTTCTTCTTCTTCTTCTTCTTCTTCTTCTTCTCTTCCTCCTTGCTCCCCTATTTTCCGACATCTCTCGAGACGCGCAAGAGCTACACACGGAATCTCTTCTCTTCCTCCCTTCCCCCTCTTTCTCTTTCTCGCTCTTCCTCATATACCAACCAGAAGACCTTCAAAGTAATCGACGTATGTACACAAAAAAAAAACAAGTATCACAATCTTATCGTCACATCATGATAGAAATCTTATCAATGCTACGAATTGATCTGAAATCTTGTATTCACCTGAATATCTAAATACTATCTATTTAAAAGATAAACTTAATTAATAAGAAACGCTAATAATTCGTTTAACATGATGACTTCGAAATAAGCGCGTATATAAGTGCTGTGAAGAATAAGAAATATAGAAAAAAAGAAAGACATCGAAAAGGGAAAGAAAACAACAAGATGCATTGGTAAAAAGAAATACAAGCCAGAAAGGTTAAGAACCATCGCAGTATACATACACCATCTGCAGAAACGATTCAAGCAGCGAGAAGGAGACGATCGTTCGCGAACGATCGCATCTCCAAGCAACATCTCTTTCTTTTCCTCTCTTCTTTGCCAAGCTCCTTGGTCCTTCTCCATCACCTTCTCTCGTATCTGGTACCATCGTCGCACCAGCAACTCTACTCGCAGTCTCCTTCTATCCGAGGATCGTACAACGCGCGTTTCCCTCGCGACTTTTTTTCATTATCGATACGTTCGCGTGGACCTCTTCTCAGCTGGCAGCTTCTTCTTCCCCTTACCCCTTCCTTCTCAGCCGATCGAGTTTGACCCTGCGGGTCGTTACCTCCTCGATCGCCCAGCACGGTGGGCCCTTGACGAGACGAGGCCGCCCCTGACTGTCCTGATGCACGATATACGTCATCCTCCAATGTCTTTCTTATCTTTATCGACATTTACCAAAATTAATCAGAAGCGTCTCCAATTATCCTCCCATTTTTACTTTTCTATTTTGACACGATTCGTTTTATCAGCTTCGATAACTGAAAAGAAACGAAGTTATTAAAGAGATATGAAGATATATTAGGGAGAATGATCGAAGGATCGTACGATCCTTGTAAAATCGTTCTTACATCGTTGCTTCCTTGATTTTTTTCTATAAACCTTCTTGATCGAAACGAAAAAGCTCTCGTCGAACAAGGAACATCTTTCTCTCGTCGTTGTTATCGTGTTTCCTCTTGATTTGATTATTATTCCGTTGATAAGAAAAAGATATTCCAATAGAGAATAGAAACGGCGATAAGTCCGGATGTGGTTGTGGCCATTGATCGACGCCTCCCTAGAAAATGAGTTATACATCAAATAAGAGAAACGATGCAGTATCGATCGAATTATTATTTTCACAATGCTTATTTTCTTGTTGGTGGTTTAACAAATAAAACATCGCGTTATCCAATGAGAAACGATAATGTATCTGACGGAAATATAACGTTTTACCTTTCTTCATTTTCTTACGTGTTATATTTGCATCTAATTTACAACATACAATAGCCGATATCGATGTGTGAACGCGATCGTTCAAAATATTCTTGAAATAACAATTTGATGACGACAAAAAGACTTTGAAACGTTCAATTAAAACGCGATCTTATTTTATTACTACACTTCAATATCGTCAATCCATTGAAAGAAATTATTTCATTGTTGTTTCTCATAAAAGAACTATGAAATAGAAAATATATAAAAAAAAAAAAAGAAAAAGAAAGGAAAAATAAAAGGAAATCTCTGTTTTCTCGTTCTTTCCTTTTAAACTTGAAAAGAATAATCTGCCATTAATGCGTGCTTCTCTCGCTGTTAGAAAGAGATATCTATTGGAATCTTCGGCTCGTGACAACGAGAGACGTCGAGCGAACAGGTCCTTTTCTCCGGTCGCGAAGAATTCAAAACGAAAAAAATAAAAAACTAGTAGTCAACGCGTTAATCTCATGAATAAATGTATCAGTATGAAATCGTCGATGACCTCGTAACGATCCGAACGTCGCATTGGGATCGATTGGGGAAAGTCAAGCTTTTCCAAGTCTCGAAGAGATAGGTAAGGTATCTTTAGAAAACCAGTCGAAGAGAATTTTCCTGACTGGAAGGAATCTCAACGTCGTCATCTTCGTTCGCGATAGTTGAAACAAGAAAAGGAGGATCGAGGATCGAGGATCGACAATATCCCGGCGGCCATATCCTCGACCCGCTTAGACTCGCGAACACGCTCGATAACAATCGTCCCTAGCACCGTTGCGTCAGCGAACCATTAATATCTCCGTCTCTATCTCTCACAGATAGACTATCTCTATCTCTGTATCCATCTCCGTCGGTTCGGTCTTTCTCTCTTTTACTGTCTTGTACTCGCGATGAGATTCTCGAACAGAGCGTTGGTTAACGATCCAGACCGAGCGACTCGATTCGAAACGGATGAAATCGTCGTAGCACGAACGAGTCGCGCACGCACGCCGTGTAAATTATCTTACAAAGCGTCAGTAACAACGACAAAAGCACCGGCTTGTAATTTCGGTAGCAAGGGCCATCGTAGCGTCGGAGGCACTCCAGCCTACACGATTATTTATTCTATTCGTTCTCTTCTTCTTCTTCCTCTTCTTCTTTTTCTTCTTTGCCCTCACAAAAGGGTCCGCTCGATTAGTACGTCACTCGTCTTTTCTTTCTTTCTTTTTTTTCCTTTGCCTCTATATCCTCTCGCGACGTAATCATTTTTTTGCCGTTTATCTTCGATAAAAACGAATACTGGATTTCAATAAATCAAACCCCGGTACCGCAAAGAATAACGCACATAGCAATAAATGGTAATATGATTAACGGTACAACGAAAACTCATCTCTCGGTTGAACGTTTACAAGGTTAAAGATCGATAATGATTTTTTTGTCGTTTTCTGCAAAAACGCAATTTCAATAAGTAACTAACTGACCGTACCGTTCTCATTGATAACGGCGACTACGTAACGATTCACGTTAACCACGTCGATAGTACTATGTAATAACAGAACGCTAAATTTTTCTTCGACAACTTCGAGGATAATCGAATGACCTGTCCTACGATCATCTTTACAAACTCTCCCGATGCCATTCTGTTGTTTCAATGCTTCGCGTCCATTGAAAAATTATCTAATTGGTTAGCTCGATTTGCGAGAAAGGTGCATGTAAATAAATACAGGCGTACGTAAGTTCGTAGGTAGGAATAACGAAAGCGTTCAAACTTTTGACAAGGCATACCACTCGTTATATCCGACGTTGTGCAAACTCTCGGTCTTAATTAATGACCGTAGGTTGAAAAGATTTTTAATCTTAAGGGAACCAAGGAGGCGGAGACTGTAAGGCCGTCGGACCTTTTTCAAAAGCTAGTTAAAGCCGTGTCGGATAAGGTTGGTGTCGCGACGTTTGTGGTGTAACGCTTTGGTGGTGGTAGTCGAGGACTCGTTAAGATTTTCGTGACTATGATACATTTCCAGATTCCACGTTATCTCGCGTCGAGCGATGTCCTCGCTGCCATCAAGAGCCTTGATTTACATCGTTATTATTATTAATTACAGCGCAGCCTCGTAAAGGATGAGCACTTAAAATTTTTCATCGTCGATGAATGCGAAGGTGTGTTTGTGAATACGTTTTGTACGATACATAGTCGGGTATGTTTCTTTGTGAATGCGCGCGCACACATCCCAAGTAAACCAACGTGTAAGTACGTACGCGGTGCGGTCGCTAAGGACAGTGGCGTAGCCGTGGATCTACTGGGAAGCCGTGACATCTGACTCCAAAAGATACAAAAGGGATGGGCGTCTGGGTTGCGAGAATGAAAAAGAGTAAAATAAAACGGCCGTAACGATCTGTTAGCCTACTCGAATAAAGCGTAAGGCTCTGAGAGATCGAGAGGCCTCTTACACAAAAGCGAAATACAAAACAACTGTTAAACGTTGATAAATTTTCGAAATGGTCCTTGCGATGGTAACGCGATGGTGAAACCTCGATTATCCAAAGAAAACCTGCTTATACTCGGAGAAACTTCAACGATGTATTACGCCAGATAAGTACTAAGATAAATCGTATTATCAAACGAGTCGAGATCAAAATTACTACATCCTCCTCTTTATTCCTTTGTAATGATTTTTAAGTTCTACTTGCGTACCACACCAGTGCGATATACAAGAATTTTTTTATTCCATACATTACGGATAATCGACATTTCGATATAAAATTTCATTAGACGCACGGTACTTTCCCATCTAATCGTTATAAAAAGATGAACAAGTTTTCCATGGGAAAGGAGACAAATCTCCAAGAGAATTCGCGACTACCGAAGGGTCAAGCGCGACTTATCCCAAAAGAAAATAATCGATAATGCTGTCGTTATAACAGAAGGCAGTATCATTTATAATGTATTTAAGAATCCAGATGTCGGTTGCTTCTTGAATCCTGTTAGCCAAGGATCTCTTCTGTGGATGCTGCGTAGCGATTACCCCTTCCATCTCTTTCTCTTCCTTTTCTTTTTCCTTTCTCTCTCTCTCTCTCTCTCTCTCTCTCTCTCTCTCTCTCTCTCTTTCTCTTCTCGCTATCCATCAACCGATCGTACCTCGGTATCTTGACTACGCTACTGACGAAGAAACTCTCTCTCTCTATCTCTATCTCTCTTACACCGTCTCTCCTCGTTTTCCACGTGGATAGGCATGAGCATGAATCATCTCGTAGGTGCTTGCGCGTTCACACTCGTCGAAGGACGTAAAGGTGGCCAGGAGGTCGACGTTGCTGCTGCTCGAAGTATCGTCAAGTTGGAGACAAGTTCTCTTCGAGTTCTCTCATTAGACGAGCGTACGTTTTCTTTTGTCGTGGTCGGGGATGTAAAGTTGCCACTTCAAAATTGCAGAGGAGAGAAAGAAAGAAAGAGAGAAAAAATACGAGAAAGAAAAGAAAGAAGGAGGAAGAAACGCAAAATAGAAAAAAAGAACAAAATCAATCATTACCATCGAGCATCGATCATCGTACGATAGGGAAACGATGAAAAAATATCGGGGGGGGAAAAAAAAAAAAACGAAATTGACAGGGAGCTCGAATAAACTCTTTGTCTATTTTTTTGCCTATCGATATTTCTCTCTTTCTCTTTCCATATCGTATTTTTGATGGAATTCGAATCGATGGAATTCGCCGAGATTGGAGCTCGGTATCGTTATTGGCAGACTGCTGATTGTGAGAGGAGACTACGAGAGGAGAAAATAGAAGCGAGTGAGAACAAAGACCGCGAAGAAGAAGAAGAGACGAAGGTAAAGAGATGGAAGAAAGAGAGAGAAAGAGAAAACGGAGGAGGGTCACGCCTGTCGGCACGAGCTCCTTCGAAGCGCGGATACTTCACGCAGGACTCGTAATTACCCATCGATCGATACGCTCTACTCACGATCTCCTTCGAAACTTCTTCGTCTTCTTCATCTCGAAGAAGTTTTTTCTCCAATTTTCTATCCCTTCTCTTTTCTTCCTTTCATTCTCTCTCTCTCTCTCTCTCTCTCTCTCTCTCTCTCTCTCTTTCTCTCCCTCTTTCTCTTCCTTTCTCAAGATCAAGCATCTCTCCTACCTTCGTCGATGCCAACGTGACTTCACGGACGTGTCCATGCTCGCGAGTTTATATACCTTGTGTGTCTCGACGAAGCTTCGCGTTCGTTTGTGGTAATTACAGCGAGTGCGTTGAACCTGCAGACAAGAGGTTCGATGTGTGGTCCAACCGAGATCCTGCGCCGGCAGGTTCCTCTCTTATAATTCGTGGCGGACCCTGATCGGTGAGATAAGCTCGCTGTCTCAAAACGAATTTTTGACTATCGAGCCTTCGTTCTTCTTAACCGTCGTATCGTTCCTAATCGCGTCATGGTAGAGTTTAAATCGTCACAGGACGATCAAACATTTCTTTATCCTTTCCTTTTTCCAAAATTCTTTCGAAATGCTCGTCCAACTTGAAGAAAAATATTCGAATATTTAATAACGTTGTCGGTGATATCTGTAATGAGAAGAAAAGAAATGTTTCTTGATCCGACTTAATCCATCGATATATCATTGATTTTATAGATCGATCGTATCGATCGAAGATCTTAAAACGTAGAAGAGAACCACTGCTACGACGATATTACACACACTCGACTAACGTCCATGGATCGTTAATGAGGCGACGATTAGATCGAGACGATATCAAAGGATCCAAAAGGATTCGCGAGGCATCGCGGTGACGAATCGTGAGACACGAACCGACCGAGCTCTCTGGGATTTCTTTCTTTCGATATCAGAGATCGTCGCTGAGCCGCGATTTTCTGACGTGACTCAAATCCTTATAGCATTCGACTTTCCAAGAAAATAAATACGAGTAAAAGAAAGACAAGCAATGGGAACATGCCAATGGAAAAACGATCCTCTGGAATAATGTTGCAAATTTTTCATCTTAGAAATACATATATACGAGGTACATGCATTATTAGACGCATACGTGTGCACGAGATATACCTACGTACGTGTACATACATATATACATACATAGATGCATATATATATATATATATATATATATATATATATATATATATATACCATAGATCGATAGATACGCGCTACCGTATACCGAAAGGAATCCATGAAAGACGTGGCAGTGCTTTTCGTCGACGCCACGTCGATTCGATTTCGAGGGCAAGTCGATGCTTGAGAGAGTCGAAGATCGCTCCTCGAACTAACGGAACTCGCTGCCGGTCGGTACTTGGTAAGCGCTCTCTCAACGATCTCTCGTCAAGTAATTGGCGTCGTAAAGAACGGCGTGCGAAAAGCCTCGCAAAGCGCGCACTTATTTACAAAACACCGATCACCGACACGGAAAGTTGCTCATAAAATCGGCGTAACAAAGATCGTACACACTCTGCTATGTAAGAGTGAGAGAGAAGTAAATATATAGACAGATAGATAGATAGATAGATAGATAGATGGATGGATAGATGGATAGAGAAAGAAACGGAAAATATGAGAGAGCTGATGGAATCGATTTAAAAATTGTTACCTCGAAAATTTGATCTCGCGGTGTTAATGATTAATTTTAATTCCTCCATTAGTTTCCTAAGAAACTAATAACGAACGAAACGCGACGATTATTAACGGCAACGACGAAAAGCACACCAGTCAACTATTTGCAAAGTTATTTCGCAAATTTTATTCGACGATAAACCTTTTATCTTACCGATCGTCCTGTTCCCTGGATTCCGTGGGTACGACGTATGAAGGTATAAAACCGTGAGAAACCTTTATGAAATTAAATAAAACGTAACGATCTTTTTAACGAACGAAACAGACAAGTTCGTTTCGCTCTGGCGAACGAATAAAGACGTTTTCGTATGATACGAGAAGATCACGAAAGGCGGGAAAATTTAAAAGCTCGTGAACGTTCTTATAAGTATGTGTGAGTACGTATGTACACACATATCTACGTATTATAATGTCGCGCACGGATAATTAAAAATACGAGTTATCCCCTCGTCGCTATTTTTGTCCTACTTGCATCCTGCCAGCTTATACCTGCGAATTAAAGAGAAAGAAAGAGAGAAAAAGAGAAAAGAATAGAAAGAAAGAAAAAAAAAGAAAAAGAAAGAAAACGCTTCTGTAGCAGCGGATATCTCGCAATGTTTCTCGTCGCGCGTTCCAACTCCCATCTCTGTCTTCTCCGATCTCCGTTTCCACTTATTTCCTTCGTTTCTCACCGCCGAAACTCTTTATCTCTCCTTCCTCGGCATCGCTTTAAGGCACGGCTCGAACTGCTCGATCGTATTAAAATAATCAACCCAATTTGAACGTTATCTCGCATCTCCTATCTCGCATACAAAGCAAAACTGCTTTATTTGCGAGTTCTTTAAACGTCCAACGAATACCAATACGAAACGAATTCTTCGAGAGCCTTGTCTGGTCTATCCCGTTTCAACGCCATTATTGATTTTTCAAATCGTCACGTTTCTACAGAATTTAATTCAATATTTTGCGACATATAATCCGCGTATACTACGCGTTCGACCCGAGTACGTCCATAATCACTTGATTTTTCCTAGGCGCAATAAATATTTATAAAAATAGAATACGGTTAACAGGTTAAACGATCGTAAGGAATATCCGTGAAAGAGGTCGAAAGAAAGAGATCCGTAAGCGAGCGCATCAGTGGTCCTATCTCGGTTGGCCTATACCTTGGTACAGGCATCTCATGTACATATATACTACCTATACCTACGTCAACCTGTACCCTACCTGACTGTCTACCCTCACATATTCGGTCTGCCGACCAACGAACGCCGTATCTGCGCTAGAATCGTAAAGGCACGAGTTTTACGAGCCGTTCCGTGAAATTAATACACGTGTCTCGCATTCTCTCGAATTCGGTGCCGATTATGCGTACAACCAAGGCACGACACCGAGTGGTCTGAGGGACCGAAAAAATCCTTTTTTTACTCTTTTCCTCCATCTTCGTGTCTTTCTCTTTCTCTACTTCTCCTCTTCCATCTCTGTTTCTCTTTCGAACGAAGGAGAAGAGAAAAGGAGGGGGTCTAAGAGTGTCTAGGGACGCGGCCTTCCGATTCTTCGACCTTTTATTCATTTTCCAGTTTCGGGTTTCTCTACCCGAGACGTCGGAGTCCAGTTCGTCGAAAGATAGGCTAATTAATCGAGCCGGGAAACGCAGGAACGTCCGCTCATTAACGGGGAGTGGAATAAAACGCGATAGTGTCGTGTAATGAGCCACGTCTACCCTTCGCATTGTTCAAGACCAATCGCGTCGCAGGAAAGGTTAAAGGGCGAACAGTGTCGTTGAACAGAGAATGCGAGAAGCTTCCTCCGTAATGAGAACGAACCAGACTAAAAGCGTATTTTAAAAGCGAAACTGTATCGACGCTACGACGAAACGCGTACAACGTTAATTTAAAGTAAATCGAATGATACACGTTTTAAGAATAAATATTTCATATTAAGTGAATATTGAAAATATGATATATTATGTGAAAATGTAAATATTAATTATCGTCCTTTATAAATCCTAAACTATCTAATACCGATTCGTAACCTATTCCTCGAGTTTCTCTTTTCCTATCGATGTACTATCGCTTCCTCGGCAACATCGACGTTTCTACGAAGAAAGCGACTCTACACGAACCGAAAGGAAGATGGAAAGATAGAAAGAGAGACGTTGCTGTTCGTCCGAACTCTTTGTTAATCTTTCCGATCGATGATTTTGTAACGAGGGCGATCGTAGGCGTGACCCCGCCGATCGATATCCGTAATTGTCCGTTCGAGACAGAGAACGTTCCGATGGTTGTTGCAACTTTTGTACCAAGAAAGACAGAAAGAGAGAACTGGTCGGCACGGACGAAGAAATTGATTTAGGTCTGTATTCTTTTTAAGGGCTCGATACAACAGATCTCTCACGAGATAAGATATATCGAGAATACTATAAAAAGTAAAATATTTTTTTTGATTGAATTTTTTTAAGAATTAAAATTACCTTATGAGAGAGAGAGAGAGAGAGAGAGAGAGAGAGAGAGAGAGAGAGAGAGAGAGAGACCTTGCAAATAATCGCATAATATAAATCATAAAATGTAGCCAATTTTTCTATCCACAATACGTATAATTATGATTTTGCAAATAAATAAAAAAAAAGAAATGAAAATTATTTAGAAAACGCTTCGTAAAATTACAAAGTATAACCTCGGTCGTCTGAAATATGAGTAACCACGACAACGCGTGTAATTTTCGCAAAGATCTTCGAAGGTAAGTAACCGTAAAGGTAAAGGCGTTGGATATGGCCACGACGAACACACATGTCGACGACAACCACTGAGAATTTCGAAACGCGTACTAAGAATCGCATTCTCGTACAATGGTGCGACGTGTCCCAGAGGATGTTAAGTACCCACACGATTTCCACGAAGAAATTAACGCGGGTGGTGTAACGAGACTGCATTCAAAACGTAATAGATGTGGTGATCCACGAACGAAGAACAAAGATCGTTTTATTTGTTTTCCACGATAAAACACAAAATAATATATATATATATATCAATCTGAACACCTTTTTTCTCACCATTCGAATATTTAATACGAAATTCTTAACGCGATATGTTTCGTACGAAAATTATTTCCTATTCCTTCTTCTTAGAATTACATTAAAAACAAAAAAAGAGAGAGAGAGAGAAAAGAAAAGAAAAAATCAGATAGCCGTATAATTAATGATCCACTTTTACTTACGTAAGTAAGTAGACGAAATTCTCTTGAGCATTACGTCGATGATACATCATCCGTAGATACTGTAACAATCGACAAAAAAAAAAATAAGAAAAGAAAAGAAAGAGAAAAAAGAATGAGAAGAAAATAGATCAATAAGAACATAATGACGCAAGAGAAAGAGAGAGAAGGTTGATTCGGACGAAATGCGTGCGTCTATTCGAGGTTACCGAGATCCTATCTGGCCTCCACCCGCTGGGTCACCATGATGTATCGATCTTGTACGTCCCTGGGTAGTCTCAACCCCAGGCTTGTTCGCCACACCATCCATCGCTACTCACGAGACCCGCAGCTTCGCTTGATTTCATACGTGAGTCGATGAAACATGAATACCTTTAATGCCACCTCGCTCTGCTCGTAGGATCACGCGGCAAAGAGACCGATAATATACATACGTAGCTTCGTGCAAGCTCATGAAAAGAAAAAAGAAAAAAGAAGAAAAAAAAGAACAGAAAGAGACGCGCTTCTATCTAAATGGATTATATTCGCACTTAAGTACTCGCTTAGACGGTAGAACTGGTTCCGATATTGCGCCAAGTTGCCGAGCGTAGATTCCGATCGTGCGAAAGTCTTTTCAATACGGGCGAGAAGAACACGAGATGGTAGTACCAAGGTGCGACTGACAATAAGATTTATCCTTAGAACTGTTCCCTCGTACACTGTGCACGCCGATTGGTACTATCGACGAATAATAATACAGACTGGTATCGACATTGAATCAAACTAAAAAGATATTTCATTGTTGAACCGATCGAATAACAACAGCTTACATATCATTACAAGGTGGTCCAGTATTCTCAAAGCACGTGAGTCGGCGTGACACGACGAATTTGTCACGCGTTAGGTCACGCTACGTGTTCACTCTCTCTCTCTCTCTCTCCCTCTCTCTTTTTCATACTTTTTTTTACCTTCTTCCTCTACGTCGCTTTATCTTCCTCTCTTTCTCTCTCTCTCTCTCTCTCTCTCTATCTATCTATCTTTCTTTCTCTTTTTCTTTCTCGTTTCTTACCTGCTCTCCTGTAGGTGCTACTTGCGCGCATCGCAACAACATGGAGCAATAAATTTCTGGGACGAAAAGCAGGCAGTCACACAGCCGCCACCGCCACCACCATCGTCGTCGTCGTCGTCGGTGTCATAATCGCTCTTTCTACGACATTACTTCTTGGCGCCTCTTCTTCTATCTCGGAACGAGCAACGAGCACGAATACAAAAAGGACGAGAGTAGTAGAAAGATTCTATGCGTCCATAGCGTTATGTATCCTCGTTACGGTCTTACGCGATTTGCATGCCGCTTGGATTCTTTTCCATCCGAGAGAATCCTCGCTTGTATCTCGGAAATCTTTGAACAGATCGGTACGACGTCTTCCTCGAGTTAAACCGTGGAAGCTGACCACCACCACCTGGAAATCGACGATAATAAATTAGTTTCAGACCTTCTTAATAATATATTTCATCTAAGAACGATGGCTCCATAGCGATATTCGTTTTCGCGGAATGATTATATCCGGATTAATTTCAAAGTCTCTCGACGAGTTACCCTATCCTGATAAATTCTCTCAGCAAACGTCAAGGCGAAAAGGCAATGGCTCAGAAAATCGTCACGCTTTGACTTACGACACGGTGTATACGTCGAAGTAGGAAATCGTTTCTAGATCGCGTCGTGTTTCTTTCTTTTTTCCTTTTCTTTTCTATTCTTTTTTTTTTTTTTGTTCTTTCTATCTTTCTTTGATATAGCGTTAACGGAAGTCCAGCTCGTGCCGTGAGACCGGAATCGTCCACTTGGAATTTCAGTTGGTCGCATTGATGTTGTGAGGTCGCTCAAGAAAAAGGGAAAGAGAGAGTGGGAGATAGGAAAAGAGAGACGACGGCGAGGACGTCCTGTTGGTTGGTTGTATGGCGAGAAATCGTAATGTCTTAGAAGAAAAGACTATGAGAGGTAGAGAAGAAAAGTGAAACGGAGAGAGAAAGATAGGAGGAACTGAGAGGCGCAAGGCACGAGCAAGGGCATGCGCGAATCCGCGTCTAATCATGAATTTAACGCTTTTTATAGTGTCGTCAGGATTCTTTTGTCGACGGATCATTTTCCCACAGCTACTACTATGGGGGCCACCGTGAATGAAACCTGAATGCTGTCGATGCTTTTAACCCATCAACCAAGTTTTATATGCTCGAGATCGATTTGATATATATATACTTTTATATAGACATACAGACACACACATATATAGCTATTTATAATATATAAAAATAAAAATTCTTTTTCGATATAAATCAAGACGTATACGTTTAACGAAGAAAAGCAAGTTCGTATGAAAGGCAACGCATCGAGTACGCCTTCTTCATCGATAGTAGGACTCCTTGATTGCCACGCGTCGAAATACTATCGTGAATCAATCACTCTTCTTTATTTTTTACGAGGCGTTTATTGTAACGCAAGCGGCGCCCTATGTCGGTAGTGAAAGAGATCTCTTCGATCGATTGATCGGTTATTAAATACGCATGGCCCATCGAACACCGTATATGTACCTTGTAATTATCACCATCATTCTTATTATACCGCTTGATACCCATTCGTTACTACCTTCGTATAACGTGTAATTAGAAGAAATGTTTGTTACCCGTGTATCGCTTCACGACGTGAGATCCAACCGATGAATCGATCATCGACACTCAAAAACAAATCCAAATTTATTAATTTTAATGATTCTTAACATCGTTCCTTCGATATATAAAAATTTGTTCTGACATTCATAAGCCTACGATAAATATTAATATTGCGTTCAATCGATTTATGTATGATAAATCGATGTAAAAATAGTAACAATTATTACAAAATATATCTTAATTCGTTATCGCGGAAAAAAAGTTACTGCATTCACATAAATGTTACAATATATAATAATTTAAAAGAAATCACCAAAAAAATGATCGCGAGAAAGCAGTTTGTGCTAGAACTT